>NW_028251838.1:0-114360 GCF_964263255.1 Lissotriton vulgaris | reverse complement strand
TTCTGTATGCGTTTTAGTCGTTTCAGGAGTTTGGCTGAGGTTCCCGCATAGAGGGTGTTGCCGTAGAACAACCTGCTGCTGACGAAGGAATAGGCATCAGTCGTGTATTTAAATTCTCATTTGAAAAGTATGAAATATTATGACCTTTTGTCTCTCCATCTAACACTCCTAATGCGTTGAAATTGTTGAATGTACTTGTGTATGCCATTATGATAAATTAATTTTTCTCTCCCAAGAAAGTTAATGGAGTTTGCGCTGTGAATCTGTATAAATGAGTGTTCATCTTGACTGAATTAGTAGATAAAATCTATTGAATCTTACCTGGAGTCTGTGATTATTTTATTGAAAGTTAAATTAGTTAAATTGTTAATATCACCATCAACTACTCGACTAGTGGTCCATTGACCAAAGGAAGATTGTTGTTCTGTGAAGATTAGAAAGACATTGACTAATCAAGATCACAGTGAATATAAACTTGACCACAGCAGAACATCCAGGAAAGCCAAATGTGTATATGGGCCCATTGTAAGTGATATGTTGATGTGTGAAAAGTTTATCCTGGGCTTCCGCTGGATCACTACCAGCGTGGGGAGGTACAGGGCGGCTAGACATAAATGGAAGCCCATGAACCCTTCCACATTATCAATTTCCCCATCAATCAATCAATCAAAACATTTATATAGCGCGCTATTCACCCGGAGGGTCTCAAGGCGCTTGGGAAGGGGGGGTCCGCTACTGCTCGAACAGACAGGTCTTGAGCTGCTTCCTGAAGGCGAGGTGGTCTTGGGTCAGGCGGAGGTGAATCGGGAGGGAGTTCCAAGTCTTGGCTGCCAGGTAGGAGAAGGACCTTCCTCCTGCTGTGGCTCTTCGGATGCGGGGGATGGCGGCGAGGGCGTGGCTGGTCGATCGGAGCTGGCCGGTGGGAGTGTAGAAGTTGAGGCGGCTGTTGAGGTATCTTGGGCCTTGGTTGTGTAGGGCCTTCTGTGCGTGGGTGAGGAGACGGAAGGTGATTCTCTTGTTGACCGGGAGCCAGTGCAGGCCTCTCAGGTGTCCGGAGATGCAGCTGTGTCGGGGGATGTCGAGGATGAGTCTTGCTGAGGCGTTCTGGATCCGCTGAAGTCTCTTCTGGAGCTTGGCGGTGGTTCCGGCGTAGAGGGCGTTGCCGTAGTCCATGTCTTTCATCTACTGCCTGCTCCCCCTCCCCCATGCCGCAGGACTGCAGCTACCTGTCCTGTCTACACCCGCTGCTTACCCCTGGTCACGGCAGGTCTGGAAGTCCGGGGGGGAGGGGGAGACAGGGTTGGAACTTTCTGATGAACCCTTGAGATGACTGAAAGCAGACGGCGTTGCTGCGCATCACCTGGCTACCAGCAGTCCCATCACACTGAGCGTCATTACCTAGAGGCTCTCTATGTTATGTGCAGTGCAGCACAGCAGCCAGACTGGATTTTTAGCCAGCAGAATGCTGCATTCTGAGGATTGTAGTTCCACTTTTGATGTTTTAATTATCTACCCAAAAATTAAGCATGTAAAGTGCATATTTTGAAGCTTGTCTTTAAATGTTAAACGTGAAACTACAAGTGCCATAATGCAGCATACTTCGGCTGATAAGCCAGGCTTGACCAGTTTTGCACACAGCACTTTTTAGCCGTCAATAGCACCAGCTCGGCTTCCTTGTGGAAAATGTCTAGGTGTTTCTTTTCTGAAGGCTGACTGTCCCTTGCGCACAGAGCCACACTTTGTAGACATCAGATACATTCATGGCCCAGAAGAGCCCGGTTTGTACCTTTCCAGCTGTGCAAGAAACACAAGAGTTGGGGAGATTTTAAGTCAACGGAACTATGAAATATTGTTAAAATCTTACTTCTAACCATCAGTAAAGAAACCAGAAGGATGCCAATATTAAATCCAAAATGATGAAAACTACTGTAATTATTGCATTTTCACGAGTTCGGAGTTTAAAAGTGGTGACACTTTGCTGGAATGGAAGTGGTAACACTTCTGCTAGATCTTTTAGGCTCCTGCTCGATCAACCTGGGACCCGCTCACACAGAAAGTGTTGTGTATTTAGAAGATTCTGGAAGCTATGTGGAATGACATGCCGTCGTTCTAAATTGGTTACTATGGCACTTGCTTGGGGCTGTTGCGTGCTGGGCCTGCCTGGAGTCGGAGAGTTATGCTGATGCACAGAAAGCACTTAAGTCACAGAGCAGGGACACATGGTTGCCTAGTAACTGAACCGGGGTGACCAGCTTTAAAAACCGGAACATTCCACAAACATAGAATAACACCTGAAAAGTTGCCTCCCTCCGTGTTCAGTCGACTCCCTCTAGTCTAGAGAGTGCGAGTGGGAAAGACAGGAGGGGGGGAGGGGGGGGAGATTGTGGCTAAAATGAAGAGGTACTGAGTGAAAGTGTAATACTTGGCAGCGAAACGATAATATAGGGAGGAGATGTGCTGATCAGTGCTAAAGTGCTTGTGCTCACTCACTAAGACATGGCAACATTGGCCTCCAACCAATTGTCACATTACATTTGCAGAAGCGTTCACGCTAAATTATCATTTTATCTATTCATGTTTCATTTATTTATATGTCCTCTACATACAGTTCATTTTGTGTCACGCAGTAGGTAACTCATGCACAGACTGTTGTCTGACCTCCTGAACACTGAATATTGTGAACAAGAGATTACAGCTTTGCACCCTCCTCCCCCCTTATGATTGTCAGGCACGCTCCCTACACGCAGTCGCCACAAGGCAATCATCCCGAACTTTTACGCCTCACCAGTTTCAAATGTCACCAGCCTCCACTGTATTTAACTCCTCGCAAATGAAAAAGTGATTAGGCCAATTATGTTTCCGAGGTGAGAAAAGCTCCTCACTTGACCATAATTGGCAGAATAAAATTCTGATTTTTGAGAAAAGAATGTTCGTACGTAAGGGCAACCTGAAACTGAAATTATGGAAGGGCAATCCTACAAAGTTGATAAACTTTATAACATCGCGAAATCGCACGTTGTCACTTTTCCAGTATTTTGCCTCTGGGCAAAATATTCCTTGGGGGAAAAAGTCTTAGATGCAGATTTTTTCTTATGAGAATTGCCGTGCAAAAACAGTTTTCGCCAGCAAACCTCACTTTCTGTGGGAATTGTGATCTGCTATTTTTAAGCTTCTTTACTTCTTGTAAATTATATTCAGTCACGAGGCCTGAGCCAGCCTGAAATGTTCAGCCAAGTCTCATATTTCAGCCCGCATCACATTTCTTTCTGGGTTTTCTAATCCCATTCTCATGTGGTAAAAAAAATACACCAAAAATTCCAGTACGCAACAGTACTTTGGATTAAAAACCAGGAATTGGTTGCAAGTGTCACAAGTAATGTGGAACACCTGCAATTCAGTAGCGGCCAATACTAAGTGTGGATGGTGGGGGTGGGGGTGCAGGGGGTGAGCGGAGGAGGGAATAAAAAAAATCAAAATAAATTGACTTACCTGGGTGCTGCCGGATGCTGCCGCCTCTGCTTAGTCTCCTCCTTGCCGCAACAGGAAGCTCCCAGCCTCCAATTATCCCCTGTCCAATCACAACACTGCCTAAAGCAGCTTTGCGATTGGTCTGAGCGCTGTGGTTTAGCGCTCAGACAGGGGCATGAAGGCTTACCATGTTCCTCATCAGGCTGGCTAATGCAGCCTAGTGGGGAATTCAAAGTGCTCATGACAGAGGGCCGGTCAGACAGTCATGCACCCAAGCAGGAAGGAAAACAAAATGATAATAACATTAGTTTCAGTTTTTCTTTTTACACTGCTCGCACAGCAGTGGGGAGACACTCCACCGCCTTAGTGGAGGAGCCGCTGCTGTTGCAATCTGCGTTCTGTATTCCTTGGTTTGCAACTGCACTCAAAATCAATATTCCTCTAAAATTTGGATCGTACTCCGCCTTCTATGCGCAGCACCCCGTCTGCCGCAGAAGGGATGTAGGCAGGCAGTTTTCATGTCAAAGTACAAACACAGTTTTACCTGGATCTTAGATGAGAAACTACTGTCCTGCGTAGACTCATATAGATATCTAGGGTTTCAACTTGAATGTAACCTTAATTTCAAGCACTATCCGAAACTAGAAAAAACGAAAGCCAAACAACTGCTTTTCGCATTCAAAATCCTACGAAAAAAGCTCAATGGCTGCTCCACAAGTCACCTGCTCAGGGTAATCGCATGGGTCGGAAATGCTGAATACGAACGACGCCTCAGTCTTGAATACTGCTCAATCTAGCTTCTTTAAGAGTTTGTTCCTAATCCCCAAACATATCTCACAGGCACAAATCCGACTGGAATATGGACTAAAAAAACAGAAACCAGCCAGACAAGGCGCATTGGCCAAATATTATTGGAGGATGAGGGCAGCAGAAGACAACAAAAAAAACAAACAGGGTATTGGGGGGGTCCTAGGGGAGTTAGTTTATAGACAGAGAAGGTACCTTGTCCCCCAACTAATACAGCAAAAAACACGAGAGGTACTCAAAGTCTATGAAGTAGAAAACTACTAGGACCAGGTTATGTCCAATGTAGGTGTACAGATCACGCCGTTGATCTTGAGCACGTGACACTATTATGTCAAAGAGGTGAGATAGAGAAGATACAGAGTCTAGGAAGCTAGAACAAAGTACCCATCAGCCCACTCAACAGTGGAGTATCGTCATCTGGGTTGGTGAGAAAAAAGGTGTCCTCTAGGCTCGTCCTCAGGGAGAGTCTGAGGTTGCCTAATATTGGACCCTAGGGTAAAGCATCCAACCAACAGAAGACAGTGTGTGAGCGGAAGGGGCAAAAGTTGCAGTGCTCAGAAAAAAGAAAAGAAAAGGAAGCTAATCCTTGTGATTAAAAATACCTACTTTGATGACATAAGAAGACTTTATTGGGTTTGACCATCAAAGTGGTATCATTAAAAGCAGTATGCTGATAGCATGCAAGGAATTGCTATCTATCATGTATGTTAGTTGGTCGACATGTTTCAGCCTATAACGGCTTTCTTCAGGAACTATGATATGCTACTGCAACACATACTTATCGTGAGTTGGAACTTGATTATGACCAATCTCCAATCAATGAAGGTGTATCTTCTCCTGTGTGCAGAAAATGTGGGAAACAAAAATTAAACACAGTATTAAGTACATACAAAATATGTAGTATAAACCTCACACCTCTATATTTTTTAGAGTACAAGGAAACGTAGTCTTCACTCACCCTAATTGTAGGGGGAACAAACCTCACCTCGCCTGGCAACAGCTCAGGTTGGAAGGAGGCCACGCACTACAAATAAGCGCATGAAATTGAAATTAATGGCACAGTAACTGTTTCAGTTCTGCATTTTGTTCTAGACATTACAAGCAGTGACACCAGCAGGCAGAGGGAAGCGGCCAGATCAAGAGAGTCAAAGACTAGGGGGAACTTTATCTAGGAAATTTGCATCAAACCCACTAGCTTGTTGATCTAATGCCCGAGTTGTGCTTCAAAAAATAGTGATAATAAGGGCAAAACAGGCGCTTAATTAATAGCGCCCAGGTAAATCAGTGCAGAGTTAGAATCCTCATGCCTAAAGCCCTCAAAGGATGAAGCGCGAAGTGGAGCGCTAAAGAACTCACCTCTCCGTCGTTACCTCGGGTAGAAGACTGAGCCGAGGGGGAGGTGACAGGCTCAAAAGCAATAGATGTTTTAACAACAGGTAGCGGACCTGAGAGGAAACTCTCAGTGTGCGCGTTACTATTGGTTGGGTTTCGTGAGCCAATGATAGCGGTCCTGGCTAAGCTGACAGGAGCACGGACCTTATGGCGCATTGTCATTGGTTAGATGTCTTAAACCAATGTCGACGGTGGAGGCTTTCGTGCGGAGCTGTGGGAAGCACGCGCACAGAAACCTGTGGGGGTAATTCATTACGTTCAAAGTCCGTCAAAGTGGCGGACCTCATTGGAAGACCATGGACAAAGTATTCACATTGGACTTCTGTTCCGACCAATGGCTGTAGGAGTGTCAGAAAAATGCCTAAGCAGGATGTAAACCAGAGTGCGTGATTGGTATGCTTTCAGCCAATCACGCAATAGCTAATAGTAAAAAAGTGTGTGGCGGAATTTTAGTTGAGACCCGCGGAATAATATTCCTACGCGGTTTTGCCCAAAAATCCACAAACAGGTGATTAATATCAACCAAGCATACTTTCCACGAAACTGTATATAACAAAGAGAAGGCAGTGTATTGCAGGTTGCCAGAGTGTATGAGAAACACCAATAAGTGGCTGTATGTAACAATGATGTTGGGCGGATGGTAGCAGGTTAGGGATAAGACCGGCAAAGTTGTATTTCTATATGGTTCCCTCTCTGATAAAGAGCCGTGGAGGTTGATTTCAACTCTGCGGACCATAGAGAAAGGAACCTATATGCAGACAACCTCCCGGGAGGGCTATATTCCACAAGTAAATAGAATATAATATGTAGGACCAATCAGATTATGATTGAGTAGACACATGTCCAAAATGTTAGCCCGTAGTAGCCAAACATCGAAGGTATCAAGGGTGTCTTGCCGGATATGTAGACATGATAGTGTGTGGATCCAACATGACAGATAGATTCTCACAATTGCATCCAAGGTATATCATCGTTTAGCCCTTCTGTGTCGCTACGCAGTTTGTAGACCCATCTCTGCTCTTTCCTCAGAAGAAACAATGGAATGTCTGTGACGTGACTAGGTATGTGTGGTTGTTCCAAGATTAACCACTTAAGTTCATCAGGATGGTGTTTTTTTTCTAGAAAATGCGAGGTAAGGCGGGTAGCCTGTTTGGTGCGTCTGATAGTGCTTTTGTGCTCTTGGATGCGCAATTTGATTTTTCTTGCTGTCATCCCTATGTACCTTAAGCCACAAGGACAGGTGATTTGGTAGATGACTTTGTCGCTGTTACAATTTGTATGGCGTTTGAGTTTCCAGGGTCGAGTGGTGCCAATATCAACTTCAAGGGTCTTACTGGTTTGGGCACACACTGAGCAGTTGCCACAGGGATGGTGGCCCTGCACTGGAGGAAGGTTCCACAGGTTGGAAGTGGATTCTGCCACTTCTTCACGAGGTCTTGTATGTACAAGAGCGTCTCTAAGATTTGTCCCTCTCTTAAAAGAGAACAGTGGTAAAGGAATGTGTTCACCAGAGCTATTCAGAATACGCCATTTCTGTCTGATGATTTTCTGAATTTTAGACGAAGAGGTGTTGTATGTGGTGACACACACCATTCTGTCAAGAGGTGGTTTGACAACTGGAGGTTCAAGTAGGGCCTCACGATGATTGTTAGCAGCACGTTTGAAGGACTTACGGACCAGAGTGTGGGGGTAGCGCCGCGTTTTCAGCTTACTGGAGAGATCCTTCGCTTTTGAACGGAAATCTGCAGTATCGGAACAGTTCCTCCGAACCCTAAGGAACTGACCAAAAGGAAGGTTCTCCCCCAGGGAACGGGGATGATGGCTATCGAATCTAAGCAGTGAATTACGTGCCATAGGTTTTCGATATAGAGAACTAGCCAGATGTCCTTCTTGTGGAAAGATTGTCAAGTCAAGAAAAGGGAGTTCAGTTCTACTGTACTCTAATGTGAACCTGAGATAAGGGTTTTGTCCGTTCAACCATTCTTGAAAAAGCAGAAGGGATTGTGTATCTCCTCGCCAGACTACTATGATATCATCAATGTACCGCTTCCACAGCTTCAATTGTTGATGATGTGGGTTGGTGTTGTTCAGTACATGTTGGGTCTCAAAATGATGGACATATAGATTCGCTAGGCTGGGTGCGAATTTACTGCCCATAGAGGTCCCCGAGATCTGTAAATACAGAGAATCCTCGAAGGCGAAGAAGTTCTCAGTCATGGCAATCCTTGCCAGTTCCATTATAAAATGGATGGGAGTAACAGTGTCCACCGAGAAATCTTCTAGGAGTGTTTTGACCGTCTCTAGTGTCTCAGTTTGTGGTATACAGGTATACAGTGATTCGACATCAAAACTTGCTAAAATGTCAGTATTAATGTCGAAAGGGACATCGGGTAGTTTACGTAGGATGTCCTTGGTATCCTGGAGATAGGTTGGCATGGTTTTCACAATCGGACTGAGAAAGACATCAACGAAAGTTGATAGAGGTTCTAACAAAGATCCAATTCCTGAAATGATAGGACGGCCAGGCGGTGGTCTGGCCGGTTTGTGAATCTTTGGAAGAGTGTAGAAATACGGAATGGTGGGACATTTCATGACTAGGAAATTAGCCTCTTGTGAAGTGATCCATCCCTCAGTGCTCGCTTCTTCCACTAGATATTTAATCTCGTTGGTGAGTCTGGCGGTGGGATTGTTGGCAAGGGGGGTGTAAAACTGTGTATTGCCTAGTTGTCTAAGACATTCAGTACGATATGTATTGGTGTCTTGAACGACAATGGCTCCCCCCTTGTCCGCCGGTTTAATCACTATTGTAGTGTCCTTAGAAAGAGTATTTAGGGCGGCTCTGTCTTTCTTTGAAAGGTTCTGGTAGTTGCCTTCTTTGGAAAAGTTGATAGATTTCAAATCTTGCAACACTGCTGCCTCAAAGGTACCAACCTTGGATGGTACTTGTTGGAGTAGAGGCATAAAGGTGGATTTAACTTTTAGCCCTGTACTCATGTCATCAATCGGTGTGGCAGGCTCTTTGTCCTTGAAAAAATAGTGTAGCCTGATTGTCCTGAAAAATCGTTCAATTTCACTCCTTAACAGAAAGGGTTCTCCACAGTTAGTGGGAACAAACCCAAGACCTCTGTTAAGAACCTCTTGTTCGCTGGGGGTAATGAACCGGCTGCTCAAGTTCACAACTAAATCTTCTTCAGGGGGCTGGGGTGTGGTGTCTACTGGCCTCGTTTGTTGTGGGTCGTCGGGGGATCTTGATCGACTGCCCATTGTACATGGCCTTGTCCCTGCCCTCTCCGTCTGCCTCGGTTCCAACCACGGCCCTGTCCTAAAAAGGCCTGGTTGTCAAAATACTGAGGCTGCATGGGGTAGTGAGACATGGGTGGGGGAAATTGAGGATAACCCCATGGGGCGGGTGGCCACCATGGTCCTGTCTGGTACGTATTACCCCGTCCATTGTATCTCCTGTTGGGTCGATTATTTCGGCCTCTGCCCCTTGGTTGGCTAGTCTCCCCGCTATCTGAGCTAGAGGAATCAGTGTCTGATGATGTGGCGTAGGAGGAACCTTAAGTGTTCTTCTGTTTGTGAGAGTCAGTAGGAGTGTAATTATCACTGGTGTATGGGTACACTCTCTCATGTGAAAATTTGGCCAAATCTTTCTTGAACTTATCTATCTTGGCCAAGAAAATTGGTTCTTTATATTCCTTGTTCGCCTTATTAGAATCCTCTTGCTGTTTCTCGAATTTTTTAGCTGTTAAGGTAGTTTGAATTTGTCCTTCAAGGACCTGTATTTCAACCAGAATGGCGTCTGCGATTCTTTTGGCTGTGGTGATAATTACAATAAGCCAGTCTCTGGTGCAGCGCCAAGCTATCAAAGACCAGTCCTTAATAAAGGCCTTATCTGTGAGAAACAGCCTTGGCGCATTGGTCACTATGAGACCTGTGGGTGAACATTTTCCATGCAAATACTCCGCCATGATCTGTCCATGTATGATGGTCTGGGAATGACTTTTTTTAAGATTGAGTACTGTCTCCCAATCTGCCACTATGGTAGGTGTCGGAGTTGGGAGTTGATCTAACATACTCGGATTTTCTGATAAAATAGATGATAAAGTCTCATCATCGAAACCTAAACCGCCAAAGTCTGCCATGGTATCACTGAATGAAAATGTCAAACAACATTCGCACTGTGGTGCAAAGATATAGAGAGGTAGGGACCCGCAGCCTCAGCTGCACAAGTAAACAAAAAAACCAAACAGGGTATTGGGGGGTCCTAGGGGAGTTAGTTTATAGACAGAGAAGGTACCTTGTCCCCCAACTAATACAGCAAAAAACACGAGAGGTACTCAAAGTCTATGAAGTAGAAAACTACTAGGACCAGGTTATGTCCAATGTAGGTGTACAGATCACGCCGTTGATCTTGAGCACATGACACTATTATGTCAAAGAGGTGAGATAGAGAAGATACAGAGTCTAGGAAGCTAGAACAAAGTACCCATCAGCCCACTCAACAGTGGAGTATCGTCATCTGGGTTGGTGAGAAAAAAGGTGTCCTCTAGGCTCCTCCTCAGGGAGAGTCTGAGGTTGCCTAATATTGGACCCTAGGGTAAAGCATCCAACCGACAGAAGACAGTGTGTGAGCGGAAGGGGCAAAAGTTGCAGTGCTCAGAAAAAAGAAAAGAAAAGGAAGCTAATCCTTGTGATTAAAAATACCTACTTTGATGACATAAGAAGACTTTATTGGGTTTGACCATCAAAGTGGTATCATTAAAAGCAGTATGCTGATAGCATGCAAGGAATTGCTATCTATCATGTATGTTAGTTGGTCGACATGTTTCAGCCTATAACGGCTTTCTTCAGGACCTATGATATGCTACTGCAACACATACTTATCGTGAGTTGGAACTTGATTATGACCAATCTCCAATCAATGAAGGTGTATCTTCTCCTGTGTGCAGAAAATGTGGGAAACAAAAAATAAACACAGTATTAAGTGCATACAAAATATGTAGTATAAACCTCACACCTCTATATTTTTTAGAGTACAAGGAAACGTAGTCTTCACTCACCCTGATTGTAGGGGGAACAAACCTCACCTCGCCTGGCAACAGCTCAGGTTGGAAGGAGGCCACGCACTACAAATAAGCGCATGAAATTGAAATTAATGGCACAGTGTCAGATATGATCAAGCACTCTTACCTGAGCTGAACACCAACCTTACCTGTAAGGTGCTTGATCGGTTTTGCAGAGACGCTATGGACCAATCCCCCAAAACCCTACCTTTTCAGCCAGTGATTCTTAACAACACACTAGGATGATGGGTAGCAGCCAGGGAGAGAGGCCGGATCTGACGCTACTTGTTGTCTAGTAGTCGACCTGAAAACATATACAAGAATGTAATTTTAGCAAAAGTCTATGTCTCTTTAATCTCCTATCTACTCCTCTAACTCTTCCTTGACTTTTGGGGAGGCAGTCTCCTACCTGCGAACTACTCGTTAGGTCTTCGCGTCCTGGATGTCGTCGTCGTGGTGTGCGCAAGGGTTGAGGTCTTCAGTTGAAGGTGGTTGACTTGTCCGCCTCCAGTTTTGAGTTTGAAACTTCTATGAAAAGAAACAACACTTATTTGCACTTTTCTTAACCCTCACTTTTACCTGTTATCTATAATAACTTAAAAGTAAATCCTACTCACTTCCTTTCCCTGCTTTGGTAGGTTTATCACGACTTTTCCATAAAAGATCAAAACTATTGCGATTCCGACTGAAACTTCTGAAAACTCTGTGAGGATGAATATTATCTAAACACTCTCTTTAAGATGCATCATCTAGGTTGTCAAACATTAACACTCATGTTCGAATTAAACCTTGACTTGGTTCACAGAAGAATAAAACAAAGAATACCCATAAACATTCTTGTTCGAATTAGTCCTTAACTTGGTTTACAAATGAATACCCTGAAAATAATCAAAGTTCAAAACAAGTCTCTTGGATCCTTGCGTTGGGCGCCTTGAAGAGAAACAAGTACTTAGCTTTCAATCCAAGCTGTCTGAGCTGTCCGATGATTGCTGACTCTGACTCAGTTCCAGATCTCCGATGCTGAACGCGAGCTCTTCCATGCAGGTGTTGACTCCGGGACACTCCGAAGACCAAGCGTCTTCTAGAACCTTGGGTGTGGCTTTTATAGTCTAGCCACACCCAAGGACGTCAGGAAACGGCTGCGTGCCACGCCCAAAGTCCGCCGAGCACTCCGAGAATGGAGCGCTGAATCATTCTGCATCGCGCACCAAAAAGATGCGTGTTGTTTTTTAAAGCGCGTCTTTTTTCCTTTTCTTGATGCAACACCAAAGCGCGTCTTTTTCCCCTTGAATGTCTACACGGAGTACCACATAAATAATGCAGCCAATCATAATAAACATATAAAGGCATTGGTTTGAAACATGCATATAACAGTGAACATCAACCATTATTAATGACTTTACATGCTAACCCTTTTTTCCCTTTTAGGTACAGGCGTGCAGGTTGCACGGGACAGGGGTGGGTTTCCTCGAAGGGTGTTCTAAGCTCGTTTTTGGGCTTGGAAAGACGGTGTCATGACAGTACCCTCCCCGTAGAATCCCCCCTAATACCATTGGAATTGGCTTTGGTTTGTCTGGGAAACGATTATGAAAGGTCTTTAGGACTTTGGGAGAGTTTTTTAGATTCTCTAGAGGCTCCCAGGAGCGATCCTCTGGACCATAGCCCTTCCAGTCCACCAAGTAAAACAATTTCCCTTTCTTTCTTTTGGAATCTAAAACTGCCTTTACCTCGTATTCCAAATCCCCCTCTACTTCAATTGCAGGTGGCTTACTAAGCTTCCGAGTGTCAGGATCATAAGGTTTCAATAGTGAGACGTGAAAAACTGGGTGGATACGATAAGAATCAGGTAGTTTCAACTTCATGCTGACTGGATTAACAATCTTTTCTATCGGAAAAGGTCCTATGAATCGAGGACGAAATGTCTTATGACTTTTCAGCCTTAAGTTTTTTGTGGCTAGCCATACATTGTCACCCACTGAATATGCGGGCTGCTTAGACCGATTTTTATCAGCAAATCTCTTTTGTACTTCTTTTGCAAGAACTAACTGCTGTTGAGCTTCTAGTTGAATAGAGACCAGATTGTTTACAAAATCTGTGACTGCAGGCATATCAGAAACCTTTTTATCTATACCTAGCATGTCTTTAGGATGGAAACCATGGACACAGAAAAAGGGTGACATACCAGTTGAAGAATTGTTGGAATTATTATAAGCGAATTCAGCGGCCCAAATGATATCTGACCATTCCTGATCATGGGTGGTTAGCAAACAGCGCAGAAGCTGTTCCACTGTCTGATTTGTGCGTTCTGTTAGTCCATCAGTTTGCGGATGATAACTGGACGACATGCGCATTTCCATCTTTAATGATTTCCCTAGACCTTGCCAAAAATGTGACACAAACTGTGAACCCCTATCTGATAATACCACAGATGGGATTCCATGTAACCTAACAATTTGTGAGACAAAAATGTGTGCTAACTCCAAGGCAGAAGGAAGCTTTTTTAAAGGAATGAAATGAGCATATCTAGAAAAGTGGTCCACTATTGTAAGAATGGTGGTAAAACCTGAAGTGGTGCGAGGCAATTCTACAATGAAATCTAAGGATACCGTATGCCAAGGCTGAGGAGGAACTGGCAAAGGCATAAGTAGTCCAGATGGAGATTTATGAACCGCCTTATTCCTGCTACAGACGGTGCATGTTTGCACATATTTCTGAATGTCCTTCAGCATGGTCTGCCACCAAAAGTGTCTTTTTATGAGTTGGTACATTTTGGTTACCCCTGGGTGAATTGACAGCATAGAATCATGATAATTTTGCATCACTTTTTCTTGTAAAATTGCTTCGGGAACAAACACTTGGTCATTCATAAACAGCAAATTATCTTTCCATTGTAACAAAGGAAAAAGCTTATTCCATTCATCTTTTGTATGATTTTGTAAGGCTTTCTCAATATCAGGCAAAACGTCTGAGTTAACAAGACCAATCTGAAACCTATCCTCTGAAATTATAGGGTGTAACTTTTCTTTTTGTAGATTTAGGTCATCACTTAAACCGATTCTAGATAAAGCATCGGCTTTGTTATTTTCTTTTCCTGGTCGATAAGTTATGATGAAATCATAATCATTAAAAAACAAAGTCCAGCGCAGCTGGCGAGGAGTCAAAGCTTTAGCAGATCTAAGTGTTTGTAGATTCCTGTGATCTGTATATATGGTCACTGGATGTCGAGCCCCTAGCAAGTAGTGCCGCCATTCTTTGAACACAGCTTTTATAGCCAATAACTCTCGGTCTGCAATTGCATAGTTCTGTTCAGGAGGGGTTAATTTTCTAGAATAGTATGCAATGGGGTGCAACTGTCCGGTTTTTATACTTCTCTGAGATAAGATTCCTCCTATGGCGAATTGTGAAGCATCAGCTTCTACTATGAACGGCTGAGAGGGGTCAGGATGTTTTAACACTGGGGCTGTCACAAATTGGTCTTTTAAATCTTGAAAAGCTTGTTCACTTTCTGAAGCCCATTCAAATTTCGTGTTCTTGCGTAACAATTTTGTGATAGGCGTAACTTTTTGAGAAAAGTCCTTAATGAAACGCCTATAAAAATTCGCAAAACCCAGAAAACTCTGTATTTGCTTTACTGAAGAGGGACTGGGCCATTCTATTATTGCCTTGACTTTCTTTGGGTCCATTTCAATTCCAGCCGGACTGAGGATATACCCCAGAAAGTCAACTGTGGTCACATGGAACAAACTCTTTTCGAGTTTGACAAATAAAGAATTTTGTAAAAGCTGTTGAAGAATGGCTCGTACTTGCTTTACATGCTCAGATTGGTTTTTTGAATAGATTAGGATATCATCAATGTATACAATACAGCAAATATCCAAAAAATCTCTTAGCACCTCATTTATAAAAAACTGGAACGCTGCTGGTGCATTGCAAAGTCCGAAGGGCATCACCTGGTATTCATATAAACCGAATTTAGTTCTAAAGGCTGTTTTCCATTCGTCGCCCTCTCGGACTCGCACCAAATGATATGCGCCTCGCAGATCCAGTTTTGTATAAATGGTGGCGTCTTTGATCTGATCAAGTAAGGTTGGAATCAAAGGTAAGGGATATCGGTTCTTGACCGTCACATTGTTGATGGCACGATAGTCGATGCAGGTGCGCAATTCTCCTCCCTTCTTTGGGATGAAGAAGAGAGGAGAAGAGACCGGAGACTTAGAATGTCGAATGAACCCATTGGCCAAGTATTCATCCAAATACTTTCGTAGATGTTCATTTTCTTTCTCTGTTAACGAGTAAATTCGACTGCAGGGCAAAGATGCCCCAGGGACCAAATCTATTTGACAGTCAAAATCTCTATGAGGAGGCAATGTCTCTGCCTTTTTCTTGTCAAATACATCCAACAAGTCTTGGTATTCCTCTGGTACCCCTGCAACCACTAGAACACTCTTGGATTTCTTTGGAAAGTCATATCCCTGAATTAACAATTCTGAACCTGGGAATTGTTTGAAACACTTAGCATGACAATAATCGGATTTAAACAAAATACTCCTATTAGTCCAATCTATATACGGATTATGTAAAACTAGCCATGGAATCCCCAGAATCAAACCGAATTGAGGTGCATCAATAATGTCAAAAGTTATTTCCTCTATGTGTTTTTCTGCACAAGTCATGTTCAACATCTCGGTATGATATTGTATGAGTCCTGACGTGAGTTCCTTACCGTCCACTGCTCTTACTACTTCTGGTGAGTCTTTAACTATTTGTTCTAGGCCTAACTTCTGAAATAATTTAGTGTCGATGAAATTTCCAGTTGCTCCGGAATCAATTAAGGCATCTATGGACCAAGACCGTTCCTTATTCAGTTGAGACTGAAGAAGAATACGCATACTGAGGTGACAATGAGAGGCAGTTGGAGCTAAGGAGGCCAAAGTGATAGATGGACTCGGTAGATTGACCTCTGTATCTACCGAGAGGGCTAGTTTTCCGACTGCTGCATAATTGCAACTTCTGAAAACTTGGTCTTAGGCCTTACTGGACGTGTGGGACAATCTTTAATAAAGTGCCCGGTTTTCCCACAGTACATACATTGGTTCAGTTTTCGACGCTTCTCTCTCTCATCCTTAGTGAGGGGTCCTCTAATTGTGCCTATTTGCATTGGCTCCACTGGATCAAGTTTAGAGGGAGAAGGCTCTGTTCTTACATTCCCTTTTTCTTTGAAGATCATCATTCTAAAGTCTGATTTCCCCCTTTCTCCTTTCCTTTCTGAAATTCTGTGATTTAATTTTACTACCAGATCTATGAATTCCTCGCAATCAGTAGGTGGATCTAAAATTTGCGTTATCATGTCTTTTAAATCATCGCGTAAACCACGATAGAACAATGATACTCTTTTCTCCTCAGGCCACTCTGCTTCAATAACCAGTCTGTTAAAAATTGAAATATAATGCAGAAGATCTGAAGATCCCTGCTTTAAATTAAGCAGCTCATGATCTGCTGATTGTACAAATACATGTTTGGCAAACAATTTCTTCATTGCTCTTTTGAATCTTCTAAAATCAGTTAATATTGGGTCATTCCTTTCTACATAAGGCACGGACCATAAAGCAGCGTCTCCACCTAAATAGGACAAGATGAATGCCACCTTAGAGGAATCATCGGGAAACGCTGTAGGTTTTGCCACAAAATGCAACTGACACTGATTTAAGAAGATAGTGAATTTGTTACAATCCCCATAAAACCTCTCAGGTGGTGCTAATGGGATAGATACTGGAGTAACCACCTGAATTTGAGGATTTCCTGAAGTATTAGAGTTTGCTTCCCCACTATACAGAGTATGCATAGTTGGCTGAAAGATTGGTGGTTTCATATAAGATTTTTTATCAGAAGTAAAAGTCCAGGTCTGAGGACTTGGTGTAATCCTATTTTGAATTGCAGTAACATCCTTCCTTAGTTCCGCATTTTCTGCCCTGATCTCTAATAGTACAGTAGCTAAATCCTGCAACGTTATTTGCGGGGATTCATCCATAGCGTCTGGGCAAAACTTTGCCGTGGGCTTGGTCTTCTGTCAGATATGATCAAGCACTCTTACCTGAGCTGAACACCAACCTTACCTGTAAGGTGCTTGATCGGTTTTGCAGAGACGCTATGGACCAATCCCCCAAAACCCTACCTTTTCAGCCAGTGATTCTTAACAACACACTAGGATGATGGGTAGCAGCCAGGGAGAGAGGCCGGATCTGACGCTACTTGTTGTCTAGTAGTCGACCTGAAAACATATACAAGAATGTAATTTTAGCAAAAGTCTATGTCTCTTTAATCTCCTATCTACTCCTCTAACTCTTCCTTGACTTTTGGGGAGGCAGTCTCCTACCTGCGAACTACTCGTTAGGTCTTCGCGTCCTGGATGTCGTCGTCGTGGTGTGCGCAAGGGTTGAGGTCTTCAGTTGAAGGTGGTTGACTTGTCCGCCTCCAGTTTTGAGTTTGAAACTTCTATGAAAAGAAACAACACTTATTTGCACTTTTCTTAACCCTCACTTTTACCTGTTATCTATAATAACTTAAAAGTAAATCCTACTCACTTCCTTTCCCTGCTTTGGTAGGTTTATCACGACTTTTCCATAAAAGATCAAAACTATTGCGATTCCGACTGAAACTTCTGAAAACTCTGTGAGGATGAATATTATCTAAACACTCTCTTTAAGATGCATCATCTAGGTTGTCAAACATTAACACTCATGTTCGAATTAAACCTTGACTTGGTTCACAGAAGAATAAAACAAAGAATACCCATAAACATTCTTGTTCGAATTAGTCCTTAACTTGGTTTACAAATGAATACCCTGAAAATAATCAAAGTTCAAAACAAGTCTCTTGGATCCTTGCGTTGGGCGCCTTGAAGAGAAACAAGTACTTAGCTTTCAATCCAAGCTGTCTGAGCTGTCCGATGATTGCTGACTCTGACTCAGTTCCAGATCTCCGATGCTGAACGCGAGCTCTTCCATGCAGGTGTTGACTCCGGGACACTCCGAAGACCAAGCGTCTTCTAGAACCTTGGGTGTGGCTTTTATAGTCTAGCCACACCCAAGGACGTCAGGAAACGGCTGCGTGCCACGCCCAAAGTCCGCCGAGCACTCCGAGAATGGAGCGCTGAATCATTCTGCATCGCGCACCAAAAAGATGCGTGTTGTTTTTTAAAGCGCGTCTTTTTTCCTTTTCTTGATGCAACACCAAAGCGCGTCTTTTTCCCCTTGAATGTCTACACGGAGTACCACATAAATAATGCAGCCAATCATAATAAACATATAAAGGCATTGGTTTGAAACATGCATATAACAGTGAACATCAACCATTATTAATGACTTTACATGCTAACCCTTTTTTCCCTTTTAGGTACAGGCGTGCAGGTTGCACGGGACAGGGGTGGGTTTCCTCGAAGGGTGTTCTAAGCTCGTTTTTGGGCTTGGAAAGACGGTGTCATGACACACAGTAACTGTTTCAGTTCTGCATTTTGTTCTAGACATTACAAGCAGTGACACCAGCAGGCAGAGGGAAGCGGCCAGATCAAGAGAGTCAAAGACTAGGGGGAACTTTATCTAGGAAATTTGCATCAAACCCACTAGCTTGTTGATCTAATGCCCGAGTTGTGCTTAAAAAAATAGTGATAATAAGGGCAAAACAGGTTTGTTCCCACTAACTGTGGAGAACCCTTTCTGTTAAGGAGTGAAATTGAACGATTTTTCAGGACAATCAGGCTACACTATTTTTTCAAGGACAAAGAGCCTGCCACACCGATTGATGACATGAGTACAGGGCTAAAAGTTAAATCCACCTTTATGCCTCTACTCCAACAAGTGCCATCCAAGGTTGGTACCTTTGAGGCAGCAGTGTTGCAAGATTTGAAATCTATCAACTTTTGCAAAGAAGGCAACTACCAGAACCTTTCAAAGAAAGACAGAGCCGCCCTAAATACTCTTTCTAAGGACACTACAATAGTGATTAAACCGGCGGACAAGGGGGGAGCCATTGTCGTTCAAGACACCAATACATATCGTACTGAATGTCTTAGACAACTAGGCAATACACAGTTTTACACCCCCCTTGCCAACAATCCCACCGCCAGACTCACCAACGAGATTAAATATCTAGTGGAAGAAGCGAGCACTGAGGGATGGATCACTTCACAAGAGGCTAATTTCCTAGTCACGAAATGTCCCACCATTCCGTATTTCTACACTCTTCCAAAGATTCACAAACCGGCCAGACCACCGCCTGGCCGTCCTATCATTTCAGGAATTGGATCTTTGTTAGAACCTCTATCAACTTCGGTTTATGTCTTTCTCAGTCCGATTGTGAAAACCATGCCAACATATCTCCAGGATACCAAGGACATCCTACGTAAACTACCCGATGTCCCTTTCGACATTAATACTGACATTTTAGCAAGTTTTGATGTCGAATCACTGTATACCTGTATACCACAAACTGAGACACTAGAGACAGTCAAAACACTCCTAGAAGATTTCTCGGTGGACACTGTTACTCCCATCCATTTTATAATGGAACTGGCAAGGATTGCCATGACTGAGAACTTCTTCGCCTTCGAGGATTCTCTGTATTTACAGATCTCGGGGACCTCTATGGGCAGTAAATTCGCACCCAGCCTAGCGAATCTATATGTCCATCATTTTGAGACCCAACATGTACTGAACAACACCAACCCACATCATCAACAATTGAAGCTGTGGAAGCGGTACATTGATGATATCATAGTAGTCTGGCGAGGAGATACACAATCCCTTCTGCTTTTTCAAGAATGGTTGAACGGACAAAACCCTTATCTCAGGTTCACATTAGAGTACAGTAGAACTGAACTCCCTTTTCTTGACTCGACAATCTTTCCACAAGAAGGACATCTGGCTAGTTCTCTATATCGAAAACCTATGGCACGTAATTCACTGCTTAGATTCGATAGCCATCATCCCCGTTCCCTGAGGGAGAACCTTCCTTTTGGTCAGTTCCTTAGGGTTCGGAGGAACTGTTCCGATACTGCAGATTTCCGTTCAAAAGCGAAGGATCTCTCCAGTAAGCTGAAAACGCGGCGCTACCCCCACACTCTGGTCCGTAAGTCCTTCAAACGTGCTGCTAACAATCATCGTGAGGCCCTACTTGAACCTCCAGTTGTCAAACCACCTCTTGACAGAATGGTGTGTGTCACCACATACAACACCTCTTCGTCTAAAATTCAGAAAATCATCAGACAGAAATGGCGTATTCTGAATAGCTCTGGTGAACACATTCCTTTACCACTGTTCTCTTTTAAGAGAGGGACAAATCTTAGAGACGCTCTTGTACATACAAGACCTCGTGAAGAAGTGGCAGAATCCACTTCCAACCTGTGGAACCTTCCTCCAGTGCAGGGCCACCATCCCTGTGGCAACTGCTCAGTGTGTTCCCAAACCAGTAAGACCCTTGAAGTTGATATTGGCACCACTCGACCCTGGAAACTCACACGCCATACAAATTGTAACAGCGACAAAGTCATCTACCAAATCACCTGTCCTTGTGGCTTAAGGTACATAGGGATGACAGCAAGAAAAATCAAATTGCGCATCCAAGAGCACAAAAGCACTATCAGACGCACCAAACAGGCTACCCGCCTTACCTCGCATTTTCTAGAGAAAAAGCACCATCCTGATGAACTTAAGTGGTTAATCTTGGAACAACCACACATACCTAGTCACGTCACAGACATTCCATTGTTTCTTCTGAGGAAAGAGCAGGGATGGGTCTACAAACTGCGTAGCGACACAGAAGGGCTAAACGATGATATACCTTGGATGCGATTGTGAGAATCTATCCGTCATGTTGGATCCACACACTATCATGTCTACATATCCGGCAAGACACCCTTGATACCTTCGATGTTTGGCTACTACGGGCTAACATTTTGGACATGTGTCTACTCAATCATAATCTGATTGGTCCTACATATTATATTCTATTTACTTGTGGAATATAGCCCTCCCGGGAGGTTGTCTGCATATAGGTTCCTTTCTCTATGGTCCGCAGAGTTGAAATCAACCTCCACGGCTCTTTATCAGAGAGGGAACCATATAGAAATACAACTTCGCCGGTCTTATCCCTAACCTGCTACCATCCGCCCAACATCATTGTTACATACAGCCACTTATTGGTGTTTCTCATACACTCTGGCAACCTGCAATACACTGCCTTCTCTTTGTTATATACAGTTTCGTGGAAAGTATGCTTGGTTGATATTAATCACCTGTTTGTGGATTTTTGGGCAAAACCGCGTAGGAATATTATTCCGCGGGTCTGATCTAAAATTCCGCCACACACTTTTTTACTAATAGCTATTGCGTGATTGGCTGAAAGCATACCAATCACGCACTCTGGGTTACAGCCTGCTTAGGCATTTTTCTGACACACCTACAGCCATTGGTCGGAACAGAAGTCCAATGTGAATACTTTGTCCATGGTCTTCCAATGAGGTCCGCCACTTTGACGGACTTCGAACGTAATGAATTACCCCCACAGGTTTCTGTGCGCGTGCTTCCCACAGCTCCGCACGAAAGCCTCCACCGTCGACATCGGTTTAAGACATCTAACCAATGACAATGCGCCATAAGGTCCGTGCTCCTGTCAGCTTAGCCAGGACCGCTATCATTGGCTCACGAAACCCAACCAATAGTAACGCGCACACTGAGAGTTTCCTCTCAGGTCCGCTACCTGTTGTTAAAACATCTATTGCTTTTGAGCCTGTCACCTCCCCCTCGGCTCAGTCTTCTACCCGAGGTAACGACGGAGAGGTGAGTTCTTTAGCGCTCCACTTCGCGCTTCATCCTTTGAGGGCTTTAGGCATGAGGATTCTAACTCTGCACTGATTTACCTGGGCGCTATCAATTAAGCGCCTGTTTTGCCCTTATTATCACTATTTTTTGAAGCACAACTCGGGCATTAGATCAACAAGCTAGTGGGTTTGATGCAAATTTCCTAGATAAAGTTCCCCCTAGTCTTTGACTCTCTTGATCTGGCCGCTTCCCTCTGCCTGCTGGTGTCACTGCTTGTAATGTCTAGAACAAAATGCAGAACTGAAACAGTTACTGTGCCATTAATTTCAATTTCATGCGCTTATTTGTAGTGCGTGGCCTCCTTCCAACCTGAGCTGTTGCAAGGCGAGGTGAGGTTTGTTCCCCCTACAATTAGGGTGAGTGAAGACTATGTTTCCTTGTACTCTAAAAAATATAGAGGTGTGAGGTTTATACTACATATTTTGTATGCACTTAATACTGTGTTTAATTTTTGTTTCCCACATTTTCTGCACACAGGAGAAGATACACCTTCATTGATTGGAGATTGGTCATAATCAAGTTCCAACTCACGATAAGTATGTGTTGCAGTAGCATATCATAGGTCCTGAAGAAAGCCGTTATAGGCTGAAACATGTCGACCAACTAACATACATGATAGATAGCAATTCCTTGCATGCTATCAGCATACTGCTTTTAATGATACCACTTTGATGGTCAAACCCAATAAAGTCTTCTTATGTCATCAAAGTAGGTATTTTTAATCACAAGGATTAGCTTCCTTTTCTTTTCTTTCTTCTGAGCACTGCAACTTTTGCCCCTTCCGCTCACACACTGTCTTCTGTTGGTTGGATGCTTTACCCTAGGGTCCAATATTAGGCAACCTCAGACTCTCCCTGAGGAGGAGCCTAGAGGACACCTTTTTTCTCACCAACCCAGATGACGATACTCCACTGTTGAGTGGGCTGATGGGTACTTTGTTCTAGCTTCCTAGACTCTGTATCTTCTCTATCTCACCTCTTTGACATAATAGTGTCATGTGCTCAAGATCAACGGCGTGATCTGTACACCTACATTGGACATAACCTGGTCCTAGTAGTTTTCTACTTCATAGACTTTGAGTACCTCTCGTGTTTTTTGCAGCAGAAGACAACACCTTAGCCCATTCCTGCGGGCAGGAGGTCGAAAAACAAGCCAGGCTAAACAACTTTACTTTTAAAGCATGTTTTTTCTAAAATTAAATGTTTATTATCACAATCATAGTTGACACAGCTGTTTGCCCACAACCCTGAGGCCGGCAGCTTGTTATATAGTCGGAATGGATAAGCAGTACACAGATTTTTTGCCTGCAACCCATCGGGCCGGCAGCGTTACATAGGTTTTCCTCAAATAATCCTGCACATCAACCATCAATCTTAGTATATTACATTTTAATATACATCCCAAATGAACTAACTAACTTCCACACTCACTCTTCCCCCCTTACCCTGCCACTCCCCAAGCGTCCCTGCACTTCTACCTGCGTCACGTATCTCATCATGACCTCGGTCACTTCTCCCATTCCAGCGTCACCATTAAACCGTTACTACGCACGTAACT
This sequence comes from Lissotriton vulgaris, assembly GCF_964263255.1. Lineage (NCBI taxonomy): Eukaryota > Metazoa > Chordata > Amphibia > Caudata > Salamandridae > Lissotriton > Lissotriton vulgaris. The sequence continues at coordinate 91,196 of NW_028251838.1, read as the reverse complement.
CCGCCCTGTGTTCTGAATCTATGCCTTGGTGTCAATGCGTGTCCGTGTAGAAACCCACACCATGACGACCGCCAGCGTGTCACGTTGGCTGGCCACCACGGAGGTCAAACCCACCTGCTCCCAACCAAGTCACTAAAGGACCCCATATATTCACCGGCCTGGATCTACTAGGCATTACCTCCCAATAGTTGGATAGCTGGTCTTTACAATAAACTACTGTGTTTAGCCATGCGGCTATCATGGGGGGCTGCTGCTTAATGCAGTGAATTGCCACTTGTCACTTAGCTAATAAAAGCAACATCGCTGTGTTCTTCGGCACGTCTGCTACAAAACCTAAAAGAGCCATCAATGGCGAAACCGTCAACTGCCTATTAATAGTGTGTCCAATATGACTGAATACTTCCGCCCAAAACTGTTCGATCGACCCACAGTCCCATGATAAATGTATAAACAAAGCATTCTGCACTCCACACCTCCAGCATCTAGTGTCCGGATGTATACCCATTCTATGTAGCTGAGTCGGTGTACGATATAGTCTGTTCAAAAAATTAAAATGGATGAGTCTCAATCTATAATTTGGTGAGAGGTTCTCTAATTGGGAGCAACACTATTGCCATTGTTAATCTGAGATGCCAAGGTTAGTATCCCTCTCCCAGTCTGCCCTAGCCGTAGGAACAAGTATAGGAGATTCTCCTTGTGTTATACTGAGGTGTAGATGATCGTTATTAGTTTACGGGGAGAAGGACCGGACAGAATATTTTCTAATGCAGGTAGCGCCAGGGGTTCTTGTGGGAAAGTCGTGTATCTGGCTCGACATGCCGCCCTAATCTATACTACTATTATAAAGAGAGAACACAAACCTTTGAGCCAGGTAAACTACAAAAGTAATGCACCAATCACTACACCCAATACACCATTTGAAAGGGGAAATGTGGCAGAAGGACATAGGCTATAGATATGTATACCACATACATTAAAAAAGCAAAAACGCCAAAAGTGGTAAAGTAGTCCCTTGGGGGCGTGGTCGTGGGCGTCTCAAACAACAAATGTGGGCGTTTACAGGGCCGTGCCAAGTGCAAATAACAAACATAGGCCAAGCGACTTCACAACACACTTACATATGCACACAGAGCGGAAATGCGCTTTCACTGAATTTAGAACGCACAATATGCAGACCGAGCGGAAACATTTGCAAATCCCAACACATACAGCGTAAATGCGCTTTCAATTAATTTAAATTCACACATACAGCGCAGTAACACCAATATACAAAAACAGCAGAGGAACGCGCTATAAGAAATATACACACATTTGTTGCAGTTATCCAGACAACATTGACGCCTTCGCATTAAAAACCGGGCGGGCCTTTCATCGACGAGGAGTGTCAAATGACGCCACACAGGGGACAGGATTAATTGCATACTACACCAATCACAACGCACTAAAGAAACACACACGACTTCGGCTTACCAAAAAAAATTTCTTTAACCATTGGCCATTGACCAACGACGTCACGGGGGTAAACACGAACAAAAAAAGCCGACATTTCTTAACGGAGAAACGCAACCGACTGCGCATTTACGAGATTTTCCTCACATCTTGCGGACAAGATAAAACGCTTATAATAAGACATACGAATAACGAATATAACACAACTGCCCATAATCACTCGAGCACTGCCAGGACTTCACCACACAATTGACAAAATGAAAGGGAAACTTCTTTGAAGGGATACAAAAACGAACACATGGAAAGAGCCTTCGAAAGAAAAAAAAACATTAAACAGGTGACACGACACTTTCCTCACATCTTGCGGACAACATAAAACGCGGAAAACAATACATACAAATTAAAAAAATAACACAAGTGGGCCAAATCAGTTGAACAGGGCCAGGACTTGCACAGACAACTCTTTTGCGGGGCGGGCGGGGGCCCTGAAGCAGCCTTTTGCTCCCGGACAACGTCGGGACGGGCTGCTAGTCTGATAATAAAGTAGCATATCTGATGCCGTAGGTGGTTGTGTACCGTACATTTGTTGTAGTGTAAGAAAAGTCCGATCTGGGTACAGATCACTGCCCTTCTCCAATTCACTGGCCTTAGCACGCATCGTAGTCGCTTTATCTGTTAATGGGGATAGCAACGGATTTCTCCCAATTGGCATGGATGGTGCATACAATTCCTCATATGTTGCCCTTTTCGCAATCCCTCTCCAGGCCCAATGCGTGGTTTCTACCGTGTCTATCTCCGTATGTGGCCTTTTATAATGCTGATAGACCGCCACATTCAGTGGGGTAGGAGCAACCCTATCAATTTCTATCGCCACATGAGGCTGGAATAGTGTTGGATGCTGCCAGAAGTGGAGGTATTGTGCCTGCGCGCTGTATGCATACAGCTCAAAATCCAGAGCCCCTAGTCCACCCTGCTTAAAAGGCAGTGTCAGCAGTTTCCACGAGACTCTGGGTTGCTTACCGGCCCATACTAAGTAAAGTACCTGGGAGCAAAGTTTTTTAAAGAAATGGGAATTCAGTGGCATCGGGATATTCACAAATAGGTACAGCAACTTGGGTAAGATCACCATTTTGATGATCGCTATTCGCCCAATCATCGATAGCAGCAGTGATTTACATCTCAGTACTTTACACTCTATCCAATCTACAACTCTTCCGTAGTTTGCTAGCCATATTTCTTGTGGTGACCTACTAACCCAAATGCCTAAGTATTTCACTTCTCCGTCAGCCCACTGTATGGGGAATTCCGTGTCGAATTGAACTGTGGCATCAGTAAGTGGGACCACAACGGACTTCGACCAGTTTATTTGAATTCCAGTTAGTCCCCCATATCGTAGCAGTTCTCTCATAATGACTACAAAATTCTCCTGTGGATTTGTTAAATAGACAGCCATATCATCGGCATACATCAAGATCAATAGCCCTCTAGATGGGAACCCTAAGCTTCTTTGTGCATGGTGTTGTCGAAGCCTAGCTGCCAATGGTACCGTTGCAATTGAAAACAAAAGCGGCAAAAGGGGGCAGCCCTGTCTCGTTCCTCTCATCACTGGAAAAGGGTCTGATATCTGTCCATTGACTCTGACTCTCGCCATGGGATTAGTATATATTAGTTGAATTTGTTGAACAAACAAAGGGGTGAACCCCATACGGGGCAACAGTGAACAGGAACTGCCACTCCAAGGATTTGAACACCTTTGTGGCATCTAGAAATGCCACTGCAGCCTGTACGTGCGGGGCCAAGTAGTGGAGGAGGCCAAACACTGTTCTTAGATTGTGAGCCGTAGAGCGGCCTGGTATAAAACCAGATTGGTCCGGCAGTGCTACCTGGGGCAGCATCGGTTGCAGACTATTGACAATGAGTTTGGCGTAGATCTTAGCATCCAGATTGATGAGATAAAGTGGGCAATACGATTCTGGAGTCAAGTGGTCCTAATCAGGTTTCAGCAAAGTAATTATTGTGGCCTCACGCAATGTAGGAGGGAGAATGCCCGTTTCCATCGCCTCTAGGTACACCTGTAGCAGACCAGGGGCGAGGATATTCACATATTCTTTATAGAAGGCCGCCGTCAGGCCATCTGCCCCCAGAGCTTTACCCGCTGGCATACTACGTGTTACCTGCATGACATCTTCAACAGTTATAGGCATCTCCATATATTGTCTCGCCCCATCATTGAACCAGGCTAGGGCTAACGTGTCCAGATAGTCCACAATCTCGGGCTGAGAGGGGTTATATTTGGAAGTATATAGTGTTTTATAATAACAGGACATTGTACTTAGAATGTCTGGCGGTGTTCCTACTAATTCAGCGTCCTCCGTTAACATTTTGGTGATAAAATCCGCTACTCTAGGTGGTCTAAGTAGGCCTGCCAGAGATTTCCCAGCTCTACCGCCCTCTCCATACCGCCTCGCCTGGGAATGTTTGTGAAGGTAATTTGTTTCCCTGTCTGCCTCTGCCTGGAATTCAGTTAATTTGGATCTAATCTGTGCCATAGTATCAGGTGAGGGGGACTGCATTTTCAATCTTTCCGAATCTCCAAGGTCGCTCTCCAGCCACTGCAACATGTTGCGTATATCATGCAGTACACCAGTTTTTAATGCTATGCAATCGCCGCGCACCATTGCCTTGAACTCTTCCCATAATGTACCCGGAGAGTTAACAGTACCCTCGTTAAGTGCGAAATACTCATCTATTTTCCCTCTTAATTCTTCCCTGAAAACCTGGTCCAATAGTGCGCCAGACGGGAACCGCCAACTAAACGGTGATATGTATGGGCCTGGTACTCTGAGCATCAGCTGGACCGGTGCGTGGCCTGACAGTGTGCGCGGGTGGTGCTCCGCGTTTGTCACCCATGTATGAACATCCTTGGAAACCAACCAGAAATCCAACCTGGACAATGCATTACGATGATGCGTCAAACACGTACCCTCCCTAAGCTCTGGGTGTAATAGTCTCCACGAATCCACTAAGTGAAGATCAGTCATGATGTCCTTTTCTGTATCGGTTTTGGCCACTATAGGTGTGGCAGGGTATACTCAGACATGAGTCCCTTTCTCACTGCACCATCAGGATTCAAGCAAGCCGGGCCGAAGACGGCTGAAATGCCAGAAACCGGTCCCCGGTAGCTTGTCTCCTTTCTGGTGAAGAATTGGCTTGGTAGTTTAGTCTGCCCTGTTCCCATGATGCACTGGGCCAGGGACAGACTGATTTGCATATAGCCAGGTTCTGAGCTGGGATGGTGCAGTGAGATAAATAACGGTGATGGATCAAGCCCTGATCTTTGGACTGGGTAAGAGTGGTCTGCTTAATTCAGACACTCTGTTCATCACCACCCCCTTTTCTGTATCGGTTTTGGCCACTATAGGTGTGGCAGGGTATACTCAGACATGAGTCCCTTTCTCACTGCACCATCAGGATTCAAGCAAGCCGGGCCGAAGACGGCTGAAATGCCAGAAACCGGTCCCCGGTAGCTTGTCTCCTTTCTGGTGAAGAATTGGCTTGGTAGTTTAGTCTGCCCTGTTCCCATGATACACTGGGCCAGGCACAGACTGATTTGCATATAGCCAGGTTCTGAGCTGGGATGGTGCAGTGAGATAAATAACGGTGATGGATCAAGCCCTGATCTTTGGACTGGGTAAGAGTGGTCTTCTTAATTCAGACACTCTGTTCATCACCACCCCCCTTTTCTGTATCGGTTTTGGCCACTATAGGTGTGGCAGGGTATACTCAGACATGAGTCCCTTTCTCACTGCACCATCAGGATTCAAGCAAGCCGGGCCGAAGACGGCTGAAATGCCAGAAACCGGTCCCCGGTAGCTTGTCTCCTTTCTGGTGAAGAATTGGCTTGGTAGTTTAGTCTGCCCTGTTCCCATGATGCACTGGGCCAGGGACAGACTGATTTGCATATAGCCAGGTTCTGAGCTGGGATGGTGCAGTGAGATAAATAACGGTGATGGATCAAGCCCTGATCTTTTGACTGGGTAAGAGTGGTCTGCTTAATTCAGACACTCTGTTCATCACCACCCCCTTTTCTGTATCGGTTTTGGCCACTATAGGTGTGGCAGGGTATACTCAGACATGAGTCCCTTTCTCACTGCACCATCAGGATTCAAGCAAGCCGGGCCGAAGACGGCTGAAATGCCAGAAACCGGTCCCCGGTAGCTTGCCTCCTTTCTGGTGAAGAATTGGCTCGGTAGTTTAGTCTGCCCTGTTCCCATGATGCACTGGGCCAGGGACAGACTGATTTGCATATAGCCAGGTTCTGAGCTGGGATGGTGCAGTGAGATAAATAACGGTGATGGATCAAGCCCTGATCTTTGGACTGGGTAAGAGTGGTCTGCTTAATTCAGACACTCTGTTCATCACCACCCCCTTTTCTGTATCGGTTTTGGCCGCTATAGGTGTGGCAGGGTATACTCAGACATGAGTCCCTTTCTCACTGCACCATCAGGATTCAAGCAAGCCGGGCCGAAGACGGCTGAAATGCCAGGAACCGGTCCCCGGTAGCTTGTCTCCTTTCTGGTGAAGAATTGGCGTGGTAGTTTAGTCTGCCCTGTTCCCATGATGCACTGGGCCAGGGACAGACTGATTTGCATATAGCCAGGTTCTGAGCTGGGATGGTGCAGTGAGATAATAACGGTGATGGATCAAGCCCTGATCTTTGGACTGGGTAAGAGTGGTCTGCTTAATTCAGACACTCTGTTCATCACCACCCCCTTTTCTGTATCAGTTTTGGCCACTATAGGTGTGGCAGGGTATACTCAGACATGAGTCCCTTTCTCACTGCACCATCAGGATTCAAGCAAGCCGGGCCGAAGACGGCTGAAATGCCAGAAACCGGTCCCCGGTAGCTTGTCTCCTTTCTGGTGAAGAATTGGCTTGGTAGTTTAGTCTGCCCTGTTCCCATGATGCACTGGGCCAGGGACAGACTGATTTGCATATAGCCAGGTTCTGAGCTGGGATGGTGCAGTGAGATAAATAACGGTGATGGATCAAGCCCTGATCTTTGGACTGGGTAAGAGTGGTCTGCTTAATTCAGACACTCTGTTCATCACCACCCCCTTTTCTGTATCGGTCCTGCAAAGCAGCCGATGCTCTTGGGTGATGCTCTCGTGTTGTACCCTGCCTATCGGCTACATCCGAGGGTACGACATGAAAATCCCCTTCCCATATGATTGTCGTGTTCACCATTGCCTGTACTTTTTGCCATAGAAATTGAAAAAAATCTTGGGAGTCTGTATTCGGGCCATATGTATTAATTATAACCGTGAGTGTATTGTAGAGTGTACCTTGTAGTAAAATATACCGTCCCTTCCTATCTACAATCTCCACCAATGAAGGCCCTTCCGTATCAGTATTGCCACTCCCCTGGAATAATTAGAGTATCCTGCCTCCACCATCAACCCCCATCTATTATTTCACAGCAAACTCACTGTCGCCTTCATCAGGTGGGTTTCCGGCAAATATCCACCCCATGCCTTGAGAGACAAGAGTGGACCAACCTTGAATTCCTGCGGTCGTTTAAGCCCCGTACATTCCATGTGAGACAGTGTAAATGTGTCATCTTTCGAAAAGGTCACGTTTAAATACCAGGCACCCAAGTGACAACAACCCAGTCAGTGCGGAGGTAAGGGACTGTGCAATCATGGTGAGCCCTAGCTTGTGGGTCTCTGTATATTGACCTTTAGATACGTACATTCTGGTGCGTGGCAACATGATCTGACCCTTACAGTGACGCATAGAGATTGACAGGTCCTCAAACAAACCCCCCCTTCTTCACCCACATCAACCCCCCAATCAGGTTCTGATAGCCCCACCCCAACTCCCAATAACTGTAAACAAACTCTCCACAGAAATGACCCTAAGGGATTCATCCCATGGGGGAAAGTGGGTCCGCCGGCATACAACCCTGCACTCTTGGCAGGGTGGCCGAGCCCATGCTTGTTGCCCTTATGCCTCAAGCCTCTTATATAGAACATACTTAGTATTCTCAGCTTTCCTGCAAGTGGAGGTTAACCATTCGAATAACATCAGTCACAAACGCGTTTTCAGGAGGACCATCTTAGCTGCTACAGAACATACCCCCCAATACCCCACAGTTCACTTTGTACAAAGACTTATCTGCTCTTCCAGCAATGCGCTGCGTATTACTCAATCATTGTCATCCAGATTGCTATCAGCTTGGGGATCGCCTGACTGCTCCCCCCGCTTCTGTTCCTTAGCCAGTTGCTTTGCATACGACAGAGCTGCCTTGGCATCAGTAAAAAGTGTAGGTTTCCCATGACAATAAAGCCTTAGTTTGGCCGGGTAGATCAAAGAGTATTTAGTTCCAATTTGCTGAAAGATCTTATTGCAGGCAGAAATTCCCTAAGTGCCGCTTGGACTTGTAGTGTAAAGTCTGGGTACGTTGCTATGTTGTTACCTTTGTATTGTATGGACCCTTTCTCACGCGCCAGTCTGAGGATCAAATCACGGTCTCTGTAGATAAGCACCCTTGCTGGTATAGGTCTCCGAGGGGCTCCCGGGCATGGCCGGGGGCCCAGCGTTCTGTGGGCTTGTTCTATTAAAAACATGGCAGATAATTCAGATCCAAAAAAGTCTGTCATCATTGTCTCTATGTATTTTTCCATGTTTTGTATGTCTGTGGTTTCGGAAATTCCCGTGATTCTTATGTTGTTTCTTCTCGATCGGGCTTCCAAATCCTCATTCTTCTGCTGGATGGCGTGCAGCAGGCCATCCATAGCGTGCAATTTCTTGTCCATTTCCGTCTGACCTTCCTCCTTCTCGGTCACCCTAGTTTCAAGCACGCCAAGACGGGTCTCCTGTTTCTCAACACTATTAATTATCCTGTCTATTCTTTCATCAAGGGTATCCATCTTGGAGTCGATGCCTTTGTAACGACCGGATTCTCGGACCAGATAGAATCAGCTCATCAGAGCACCACCAACCAAGCAGGAACGTAATCACCTCCCTCCTTAGGACCTATTTACAACAGGTATCTATGTCTCCTACCCAAGGATGGGGAATTAGCAATGTACATGCCTAAGTTTTCTACGATATCACACTCATACCAATTAGTCTCGTGGCAACTCAGGCCCAGACCATTCTACCCTGGGGCAATTCTGATTATATACCATTACACACTGGCCACAACCAGTGCTCGCTCAAGCCACAATCCGGTGGGTATATATACCAGTATCCTCCCTGGTACTCGCTTAACAAGCCACAATCCTGTGGGTATAGACACCAGTATCCTCCCTGGAGCTCGCTTAACAAGCCACAATCCTGTGGGTATAACGCCGCATCCCAACGACGATCACTTTCCTATGAATACCATTAGCTCTCCATATTGGGGAATCTCTTGCTATTTACTAAGGGTAGAATACTAAGATATTATGAGTCACGACGATAACCAAATTAGATGATATGCGACTTATCCTCTACTTCAAGGGCTCCTCTCTCCCTCATTATTCGGTCACTGCTTACCTGATCGGGAGTTGCGTCCGTTCGCGTAATGGTAACTGACTAGAAGAACAAGTTACCTTTTCATATAAGAATAAGAGGCACATGCCGGTTCGCTAAGAACTGGGGTACTTTATTTAGCATAACAACAATATCAATATAACACTATACTATAACATATAGCCTGCAAAGGAAAATGAAAGGTTAGAATGTGCACGCTACAAAGAAAGGGTCGACGTCACCTTATTTTTTTTTTGTGTTCAAAGATTTTTATTAGGAGCTACAAAGAGATAAATCGGTTCATGAATAGACATTCGCCTTAAAATTAAGTACATACAGAAAAACATAAAAATTAGGTACTATAAGGTGGTACAGGCAAAGCAAATCAAGTCAAGACCAATAAAGCAAACAAAGTTCCACATATAATGTCCAGCAGGCAGATAGAGGAAAGTTGCATCCAAGGTAACCCGGCGGATTGTATAGCATGACCTGGAGGGAAATTGGCGCCACCACACAGGAGCAGTAGGATCATGAGTTATACATTTGTGTAGCTCGAGCAAATAAGACCTAGGAAGGACGGAATTATCCTAACCATTTGACCCTATGGCAGGACACATTCTGAGTGCCAGGAAAACAATTTTCAAGGAGGTTTGTGTGAGTCAAAGTGATCGTCTAGTGAAGACCAGATTTTCCTGAGTGGCGGTCGCCATGGGGTAGAAGTTAATGCTATGTTGTCAGCACCTCTTAATTGAGAGACCCAGTTCAACCAGTGGGGAAAAGAGGCTTTGTTTGTGCTTTTCCAGTTGTTAAGTATGATTTTGACCGCAGCTGTCAGCAGCAGGTCCAGTAGGGCTTTGTCATTATCATTGATCGTGACGACTTTGGTAAAACCAAGAACAAGCGTTGAAAATTCTCTAGGTAGGGTGGTATGGAGGACTTTATTAATAAAATCAAAGATCCTGTCCCAGTAGGAGGTGACACATGGGCAGCTGAAGATTAGGTTTTCTAGGTCTCCTCCTACACCCGCGCAATTCCAACATGTGTCGTCGGACTTGAGTTTATGGAGAAACAACCTCCTAGGTGTCCAGAAGGCCTTATGTAGAAGCCAAAACTTGGTTTGTGATAGTGTGGGGCATATTTTGTGGTGAGTGGTGGACTCCCAGGCACTGGCCCAGATTTTGTCTGAGTTAGGTGTGGAGGCGAATAAATCCCAGTAGCGTTGGAGCGGTGCATTTAGGGAGGATGACTGTGGCCGCATTATTTTATACAGTCTAGAGACTTGGTGTCCCAATTTGTTAAGAGAGGTGAATAAACCTGGGATTGATGGGATAACATCTTTTAAGTTAGCTTTCGTTAGAGCAACCTTAATGTGTAAGAAGTTATAGAATTCAATCTGTGTAGACGAAATCTATCCTGAATTTCTTTAAAGGATAGAGGAAGCGAGTTTTCGATGAGTTGGTGGGGGAATACGATACCACTCTCTATCCAGGAGGGGTAATTTAGGGTTTTCCCTTTGTATGTGATGGCGGCATTGTGCCAGATCGACTCCCAAGATGAGTGTCGGAATTGACGTGGCAGGTGACGGCTAACTTTCAAAAGGGCCGATTTAGTATTCTTGAATATTGGGCCCGACCCTAGGCTAGGACGGAGTTTGATGGTGAGTAGGGCGCAGGGGCTGAGGCCTTTCAGTATTGACTTTTCCACGGAGAGCCACACTGGGGTGTAGTCAGACTGGGAGGTTAACCAGTGCGAGCCCTGCTTTGCTAAAAAGGCGATTTGGTAAGTCTTGTAATCTGCCAGGTTGAGACCACCCAATTTTTTATCTAATCGAAGATTTTTTAAACTGATTCTTGCTTTTTTGCCCTGCCAAAGGAATGTCGAGATGAGTTTATCCAATTTGATGTGGAACTCTTTGGAGAGCATGAGTGGTAGCATTGTTACGAGGTAGTTAACCAGGGGGGATATCATCATTTTTATGGTTTCAATACGCCCCCACCAGGTGATGAACCGTGGTGACCATCCGTCCAACAGACGTTTGATTTTTTCCAGGGTTTTGGTTTCATTGTGTTTGAGGGTACTCAGTAGCTCATCCGTGAAATCAATCCCCAGATATTTAATCACGCCTGTTTGCCAGGATAGGCCGGAGTCGCCCAACGCATCCCTAGAAGTGTGGACATTAAGAGGTTTTACTTCGGACTTATCTCTATTTAATTTGTAACCGGACAGGGAGGAGTATTTGTCTATTGAGATCATTAGAGCAGCAATGGAGTCAGCAGGGTTTTCCGTAGCGATCAGGATATCGTCTGCATATGCTGCTAACTTGACTCGTGCGTCCCCAAAAGAAATACCCGCAATGTCTCCGTTATTTTTGATATCTGTAAGGAGGGGCTCCAGGGTTAGTAGAAAGAGAGCTGGTGAGAGGGGACAACCCTGTCTAGTACCTTGGAATAGGCGGAAGGGGTCAGAGAGGGAGCCGTTTATAGCTATCCTGGCAGACGGGGCAGAGTAGAGGGCCATCACCATTCTGATAAAGGGGTTAAGGTTCCGTGACGATCGTAAGTGGTGTTTTCGACTCGCACGAATATGGTCGAGTCTGGTATCTATGAACCGCAAATGACGAGTTTAGTGGGTGTGCGCAGTTTCGCTGTGTTAACCTAAACCGTTCGTCTGTTTCGTGGGTTTCTATCTGTACCCACGGGTTCCATCTTAGATACGGCATCCATTTTGTCTCTTGCCCTCAAGTAGCCAGCGAACGGACGCTGTCCGCTTCGCGACCCTGGGATTCCCAAGACTCTTGCGGAAGACACGTTTCCTTTGAAAGTGTCTTTATGATGAGGGGGATGATACTGTAAGGCAGATGGCCCCGCTCGAGGCACATCTTGCCGTGCCGGTCTATTGTCTTAGCCGTGCATCTCATTAGGCACGTCCCTTTGATGCCTGCAGCTCGTGTTTCCCGATACCACCCCTTTTACACCCTTTCCGATCTCCCCACCGTTTCTGCCTTCCTCTACACCTGTCCCTGTTCCTTCTTCGATCTGTTTACTGCCGATTGGAATGTACTAATGGTGGGAAGATGGGTTTTTACAGTTGAGAACCACCAAATGTTTCTGTACTTATGTTCCGGACCTTGAATACATCAAAGCGACCCCTCTTGGGGATAATGATGGGAACCAAGTTGTAAACCTTTGTGTACCATGTTAACCTATGAGCGAAAATTGTATAAAAAGGAGCGATCCACAGTAGCAAATTGAATCAGATCCCGCGAACTTACATGCTGTGTACTTCACGTGACTTCTGTGTTCCCTGCAGTAAATAAACCTCGAATCTTTGACGCCAAAGGAAGTGTCCCGTGTCTCTGTCATTTGTACGCCGGAACAGGTTACCCACGAAGGTTTCAGGTGTTGTCCCCTGGCACCGCTGGGTCTTAAATAACCCAGTCCTTCAGTTGGCGCCCAACGTGGGGCTGCATCAGTGGTACCGGTCCAAGCCCGACGATCATGAGGAACTTCGTGTGAAATCTCAGAGGGAAGGTGCACCCCGCTTCATCGATCCTGTTGTCGAAACAAGTGGCCCGACGACTTTTCCCGCGAAGATTCCCGCCTCCTGACGGCTGCGACGGACTGCTGCCCTGACTGTAGACCTGTTTTGGCGCCCGGCGTAGACCTTGGTACAGCGAGACGATTGACGGGCCTTCCTGGTGACGCCATCGATCTTTGAGTTAAGTATTTGTGGGTCGCTCCCAGAATCCTTGGTTGTGGTTGCTTAGTTGTTGCATGGTTCCATTGCATTTGTTGTTCTTAGTACTTGGTTCTTTGTTGTAATATTTGACGACTGCAGCCGCCAAAAACCGAGGGTTTTTGCTCTTTGCAGGGACTTGGTAAATCCCGTAACCCTTGAAGTTTGTGAAACTCGACTAGTGTGCAAGATGCCTGGTCGTAGTACTTTGTTCAGTTGTTTTAGACGTGGTACGGATTCCCGACTGGAGGACTCGTGTCCGATACCTCCGGTTGGAACTCCCACTTATGAGCTTTACAGCAAACACGGGTTAGGTCCAATTACTTTTAATGAATATTTATTTTATTTATTTATTTAGCGATTTCTACAGCGCCTGGTGACCCAGGGGTATCCACGCGCTATGTAACTTGAACCTATTGAGAGGGGAGGTGGCCGAAGGGTGTTATTTGGGAAACAAATGAGTCTTGAGTTTTTTGCGGAACGCAAGGAAGTTGGATTCCAGTCTGAGGGCGCGAGGGAGTGCGTTCCAGCCTTTGGCCGCCTGAACGGAGAATTGACGGCCTCCTGTGCGGACTTTTTTGAATCTGGGAATGAGGACTAGATTCTCATTTTGAGATCGTAGCGATCTGGTGGCTATATAGGGAGTGATCATTTTGCTAAGGATCGCTGGGCCAAAACCGTTATAAAGCTTGTGAGTGGTACACATAGCTTTAAAGTGCACCCTTTGGCGAACAGGGAGCCAATGCAGGGTTTTAAGGGCTGGCTTGGCAGATGTTCTGGAGGGAGTGTTGGTGATCATGCGTGCTGCCGCATTCTGTGTCCGCTGGAGTTTCGTGATGGTGGCCTCGGGTGCTCCCAAATAGACCAGATTGCTGTAGTCTAAACGGGACAGCACTAGGCCCTGGATAAGGAGCTTTCTGGACATAGGAGGGAGAAGGGGCAGGATTTTACGAGTCGTACGCATGAGCCCAAAACATGTGCCCGAGGTTTTGGTTGCCTGGGTCTTCATCGTAAGTTGTGGTTCTAGCCACACCCCGAGTGTCTTGATTTGAGATTTGGGGGGGGAATTTCACCGAACACATCGGGCCATATCGTGGGAGGGATAGTTGTCCATTGCTTACCGAGTAACATTACCTCCGTCTTAGTCCCATTCAATTTCAATGATGATTCGTTCATCCAGTTGTGGATGTTTATGAGGCAGTTAGTCAGGTTTTCAGGATGGTCAGTCAGCTGGGACAGGGATACGACTAGTTGGGTGTCATCGGCGTAACTCACCATTTTGATGTTAAATGGTGTTACCACGTCCTCGAGGGGGGCCATATAGACATTAAAAAGCGTGGGGCTTAGGGAAGAGCCCTGGGGGACGCCGCTAGTAAGTGGGAGGGTGGATGAATGGTGGCTGTCATCCCAAACTTGAAAGGTGCGTCCTGTAAGATAGGATTCGATCCATTTGATAGCTGTCCCGGTAAGTCCTGTATTTGCCAGTCTGCTCAGAAGGACACGGTGGTTGACCGTATCGAAGGCTGCACTTAGATCCAGGAGGATCACTGCCACTGATCCTCCTGAATCTAGTAAGCCCCTTGCCTCTTCAATCACCGCAAGAAGTGCGGTGTCCGTTCCGTGGCCTGGGCGTAATCCGGTTTGGGATTGTCTGAGCAGTTTGTTCGTTTCAAGGAACTGGGATAGTTGGGTGTTTACTAATTTCTCGGTGACTTTACTAATGCCAGGGAGTAGGGATATTGGCCTATAGTTGGACAGGTCCGATGGATCTAGCTGGGGTTTTTTTAAGAGTGCTTTAACCACAGCGCTCTTCCAGCTGTCGGGGACGGTTCCATGGGAAAACGAACAGTTGATAAGGTCCGTAATGGTAGGAACAATTACTGAGGCTACTGTCTTGAGGAACCTGATAGGGGCTGGGTCCAGAGGAGATCCACTTTTCATTTTTACTAGGGTTCGCTCAACCTCTGCGGGGGTGACAGGTCGGAAAGTCTCAAGCGAAGGACGACAGATGCTTTCAGTCGGTTCGGGGGCAGTACTACTTTCCGTGAGGCTGGGAAGGCTGGGGGGAGGGAGGGAGGCCATGATACGGGTAATTTTCTCGTTGAAGAAGTTGGCTAACTCGTTACTTCTGTCAACTTTGGGTGTGTTGGAGGAGGAGGTGGTGGGGACCTTGGTCAGCTCTTTGACGATCAAAAAGGATTCTCGGGCTGAATTGGATGCTTCTTGTACACGTGTGTTGTAGTAGGAAGCTTTGGCTGACTTGATAGCCTCTTTGTAAATTTTGACCGCAGACTGGTAGGCTTCTTTGTTGGCATGTTGCCAGGTCTTTCTCCAGAGACGTTCGGCCTTTTTGCAGTTTTTGCGCAGTGTTCTTAGCTCTGTGGAGTACCATGGAGCTGAGCCACGTTTGCCATTTTTATTTTCCCTATTTCTGAGTGGAAGTATAAGGTCTAAGGAGACGGTAATCCAATCTCTGAATTTTCTGTCGGCTGTATTTGGGTCGTCGGCCTGAGCAGGGATGTTTTTTTTCAGGGTCTGAGCCCATTCGTCCGTGGAGAGTCTGGGCCAGGTCCTATCCTTGCTGAAGGTAGGGGGTGTACGGTTTTTCGTGGAGGTTCCAGGTAATTGGAGGGAGACCAGAAAGTGGTCTGTCCAGGGGAGGGGCAAGGCCTCCTTAGCTAACATTGAGGGCGAGTTGGTAAGTACGGGGTCTAAAAGGTGGCCCTTGGTGTGGGTGGCTCCGGAGTTTAGTAGACGGATATCGAGAGCCGCTAGATCTTGAATAAGATCAAGGGCTACCGAGTTGGCCGGGTCTTCAAGGTGGATGTTCAAGTCTCCAACTATCATGTAGTTTGAGAAGGAGTGGGCTTGGGTTGTGACTAGGTCCAGAAGCGAACAAGTGAAGGGACCCGGAGTGCCGGGAGGGCGGTAAATGAGGAGTCCTGTAAGGGAGGTGGTTGGGTTGAGTGTGACGGAAAAATGCAGGCTTTCTGCGTCGGTAATCTGTGCGTCGTAGGTTTTGAAGTGAAGGTGTTCTCGATGGATAATGGCTATCCCGCCTCCTCTACCTAGAGGACGGGGTAGGGATTGAATACAGTAGCCCTGTGGGGTTGCTAGGACCATGTCGGATTGTGAGTGAGGACCGAGCCACGTTTCCGTGAGGAAAAATATATCAATTCCATGGTCTTCTATAATGTCGGCGATCTGAGTCGCGTGTTTGGGAAGTGAACGGCAGTTCAGAGAGGCAAGGTTAAGGGTGGCAGGTTTGCTGGGTCTAGTGGGTAGCGTGAGCTGCGTTGGTTTGCATAAGGAGCAGCCAGTGAAGGGTCCCTTGAGATTATAGGTGTAATCACAGGACGGTGGGGGGGGTCTGAGGCTCAATAGGTCTCTGCGGGAGTACCTTATGATTGAGTGGAGGGAGTCGGGCAGGGGTTCTGGCCCTAGGCCCGGTCGTGCGCGGACGGGCGCAGACGGGCTTGCCTTAGGCGCGCCTTCGGCGCGCAAACGGCGCTCCCGCTGCGCTCGTCCGCTGCGCTGGGGAGGTCGACACATTTATATGGACGTAATGGGCGTGGCCTCGCAGTGGGCGTGGCTCCGCCTTTGGCGCGCTGGCGCTGATGTCGTTTCCCTGAAGGTGGGGGTCTGAGTGAGCGCGTAGCAGCAGCAGCGCTTTCAGCTTTCAGGTGAGCAAGAGCGTTTTTGTGAATTAAAAGCAGTAAATTGTGACAGTTTTTAAAATCGTGAAGTTATACAAAAACCTCCGGCTTTCCGCCTCAGAGGGGATCAAGTGAATGGGATCGTTGCGCTTTTCCAAGCGTTTAAGTAGTCGGTCGGTGGGCGTGGCCTCGCAGTGGGCGTGGCTCCGCCTTTGGCGCGCTGGCGCTGATGTCGTTTCCCTGAAGGTGGGGGTCTGAGTGAGCGCGTAGCAGCAGCAGCGCTTTCAGCTTTCAGGTGAGCAAGAGCGTTTTTGTGAATTAAAAGCAGTAAATTGTGACAGTTTTTAAAATCGTGAAGTTATACAAAAACCTCCGGCTTTCCGCCTCAGAGGGGATCAAGTGAATGGGATCGTTGCGCTTTTCCAAGCGTTTAAGTAGTCGGTCGGTGGGCGTGGCCTCGCAGTGGGCGTGGCTCCGCCTTTGGCGCGCTGGCGCTGATGTCGTTTCCCTGAAGGTGGGGGTCTGAGTGAGCGCGTAGCAGCAGCAGCGCTTTCAGCTTTCAGGTGAGCAAGAGCGTTTTTGTGAATTAAAAGCAGTAAATTGTGACAGTTTTTAAAATCGTGAAGTTATACAAAAACCTCCGGCTTTCCGCCTCAGAGGGGATCAAGTGAATGGGATCGTTGCGCTTTTCCAAGCGTTTAAGTAGTCGGTCGGTGGGCGTGGCCTCGCAGTGGGCGTGGCTCCGCCTTTGGCGCGCTGGCGCTGATGTCGTTTCCCTGAAGGTGGGGGTCTGAGTGAGCGCGTAGCAGCAGCAGCGCTTTCAGCTTTCAGGTGAGCAAGAGCGTTTTTGTGAATTAAAAGCAGTAAATTGTGACAGTTTTTAAAATCGTGAAGTTATACAAAAACCTCCGGCTTTCCGCCTCAGAGGGGATCAAGTGAATGGGATCGTTGCGCTTTTCCAAGCGTTTAAGTAGTCGGTCGGTGGGCGTGGCCTCGCAGTGGGCGTGGCTCCGCCTTTGGCGCGCTGGCGCTGATGTCATTTCCCTGAAGGTGGGGGTCTGAGTGAGCGCGTAGCAGCAGCAGCGCTTTCAGCTTTCAGGTGAGCAAGAGCGTTTTTGTGAATTAAAAGCAGTAAATTGTGACAGTTTTTAAAATCGTGAAGTTATACAAAAACCTCCGGCTTTCCGCCTCAGAGGGGATCAAGTGAATGGGATCGTTGCACTTTTCCAAGCGTTTAAGTAGTCGGTCGGTGGGCGTGGCCTCGCAGTGGGCGTGCATATTGGATTCGCTACACCAAAAAGGATGGTGTCCTTAGTTGGCCACCTCATGGTAGTTTCGAGACCCCGATTCTAGATAATCTTGAGGCTAAATTGTTTAAGAAAAAGTCAAGGCCGGCCATGTTTGATGCCTTTCGGTTATGGCGAAAAGAAGCCAGACAGAAAGAAATCAGACAGACAAAACGTAATCACAGAGATGGTGTTGCTACCATTGTAAAGAAAGCAGAGCAGTTTCAGCGTGATAAGGAGGAAAAGGAAAAGGAAGTTTTTGATAGGCTTCAGCGTATGTCTATAGATAAATGTTACCCCGCTTTGCCAACGGAGTCGGGTAAGATAGAGGAATTAGTTGAGGATCCTTTAATGTCCTATCTTATGAAGTCACCACCTCCGTACGCACAGGGTACCGCAGCTCCTGTGGTTCCCCCTGTACCTGCTCCTGTGCCTGCCCCTCAACCCGTTCCTCAACCTGTACCTGTTCCACCGACTGTTCCTATTCCTTTGCCTATTGCTGTTCCTACTGCTCCTCCGCTTGTACTTCCTCATACTCCTGCTCCCGCTACTGCTCCCGTTCTACTTACTCCTGCTGCTTCTTCTGTTCCCGATTCTTCTCTTGTTACTACTCTATCGTATACTTCTCCATCTACCCGACGTCGTACCCTTTCAGTTGCTGCCAACTTTGTTAATTCTCTTGGACCTATTTCTGAGTCCGCTGGTTCGGACGGTCCACAAAGACGTAGTCAGCTTCCTGGTAATAGGGAAGGTGCTGCGCTGTACAATATGGCGATGGCATGGATGCTGCACCCCTATAGGAATCCTCCACGTTCGGTACTGAATACGTTTGGTCAATTCAATATACCGACACAAAGATATGTTTTTGAAGAAATGTGCAAGGCTTTGCGTGACCAAATATCGGCTGATGCATCGGACGATGTATTAACCGCTTTGACCAACCTACAGCTCCAGTTTTTGAGCGGAATGATAGTAGGTACTAATGTCCGACGTGCTGTTGAGCAATTATTGGCTCTTCGCCCCTCTATGATGCCTCAAGCATTGTTCGTTGAGGATATTGAGAGACAGTTAGATGCGTCTGGTCAGTTTCCCATGCGCGAAGTTCCACCAGTATGGATGCCGGGTAATGCTGCAGCTCAACCTCCGATCTTGCCACATTTCCAGAGAGTATGGATACATCTCCCATGGAAACGATCGGAAGTTTTGCAGGTGAAGCAATCTTTGCCTGACCCTCGCAAAAATCCTGCAGGGTATTATAAGGAATTGTCGCAGCTCGTTGACGCTACGATAATGAATCTTGCCGATATTGATATGCTGTTTGGCAATGTCGTACCGCAACCGGTATGGGCAAAGATTCGTCAAGAAAACCACGTGGCAGAATTGGGTGGCGATTGGGCTGCTCTTACTGCGGCAGATACACGACAAATTGGTGGGGCTAAGCCTGAACAGCTTATTACTGCTCTCCCTCAGAGAATCATTTTTTTTTTAAACCTTTATTTGGAGACAAGCAGGTACAAGGGAAGTGTACATTCAAAACATACAATCACATTCGGCCATTACAGTGGTACGTCAGTGCCTAGAAAGCATACAAAAATAAACAAGGGGACACGAGGAAGTACAGGGCAGGGCACCAGTCAATACAAGGAGCAACAACGAAATGTGCAGTAGAGATTAGAATACAATGATCCAGCATGGGCAGGCGAGCCAATAAGACAATGCAATATGAATACGGTACATTAGCGGAGAACACGTGAGCCAGAGGGGACACAAGTATGAGGAACACAGGAAATAAAGGTGCCGCACAGGGATACAATCTGGATTCCCGATAAAATACCAGTCCGAAGGGAGACTCCCACCCCCCAATAGCTCGCAGGAAAAGGAGACAGTCAGACCCCCCCCCGATATCGTAAGAACAGCAGGTGTCGTGTAAAATCCCAGCCCATCACGTTGTCATCAACCTATCCCCTCGCGGTCCTCAGGTTCAGAATCAGAGTCCCGCGCAGCCCTGGTCAGGAGGTACACCTGGAGCGGACTCCAAAAATCCTTTGGTCTGCATCGAACAGGTATCAAGTCAGAATAGACATTGTACTGATCCTGACAGTAAATGAGGTCAGTCACCCAGTCTTGAAAGCGCGGCACCCTACCACGACCCCAGCAACAAGCAACCCTACGCTTAGCCAGCAGCAGGGCCACGTCAACAAATCTACGGTGAGAGGCAGGTACGTCCTTAGAGAAGCCAAGTAACATCACTAAGGGGTCAAACGCCACCCCGTCCTCCGCCATAACCTGCAGGGCTTCATGAACCTGAGTCCAATATTCCAAAACCCCCGCACAGCTCCAAGCCAAATGCAAAAAGTCAGCGCCTTCCGCCCGACACCTAGCACACCTGTCATCCTCTGCCAAATGAAACCGTAGTTTCCTCGCCGGGGTATAGTAGTACCTCTGAACAAACTTGTAATGGATAATTTTAAGGCGACAACTAGAAGAGACATTGGCCGTGAGCCCGCAACAATATTTCCACTGCTCGTCTGTAATAGGAGCACCCAATTCGGCAACCCACTGCTTGCGCACACGATTGGTCGGGACCGATCGCTGTCGGCGAATAGCCCCGTATAACTTCGACACCAGGTGTCGCCTCCCTCAGAGAATCATTACCCTGATGAAAACGCTTATGCCAGCTATGAGGGTGAACTAGGATAAGTTGTCAGCTTGCCGACAGAAGAAGGACGAGAGTGTCTCTGTATGTATGTATGTATGTATTGGCATTTATATAGCGCACTACTTACCCGTAGGGTCCCAAGGCGCTTCGACCGCTGCGAAACCCTTCCTGGCTTCCCTGAGAGATGGTCCCTTAATGGGTATCTCCAGGGTGAGACCAGGCATCCCCGGCGGTCTGGTGGGGCCGTTAGTGAAGATGAGGCAAGCTAATGCCCAGAGTTGCCGAGTGTGATCGCTGATCAGAGTGGGCACCGAGGCGAGAGAATTATCGAGTCCGCTGACCCTGGTCCAGAAACCTGCCGCGCCCGGAATCGAACCCTGGTCCCGGGCCGTCCTCTGCTCTCGGGTCTGCCGCCTCTAACCAGTGAGCCACACTACTTCTTTACTGACTTCTTTACGAGATTTGAGGAGGCATTCATCGATCACAGTGGTCAGGATATGGGTACCGAGGGTGGTCAGCGGTTGTTTGTGGATAAATTTGTCTCTAACTTATTGCCCGATTTGAGCAACAAATTAAAAAATTCTGAGAGTGCGTGGGCTGTCTCTACTTCTGCTCAAATATTGGCTACGGCACAGTATTACGAGAATAGGGAGAAAGAAGAGAATGACCGTGCCGATAAAAAGACGAAAGAACTTAAAACTAAAGTGTTGTTGCAGCAGGCGTATCCTCCGCGTTCGAATCAGAATGATTTGCAACAACGTAATCGCTCGCAGTCGCAATCTAATAGGTCGCAATCGCGAAATGACTCCCCTTCGCAGAGATCTTCGTTAGGGTACAATCAGTGTGCCTATTGTAGACAGGAGGGTCATTTAAAATTCAACTGTCCAGCCCTCAATGAGCGTAACAGTGGTAACATATCTAGAGGAGGTCGTGGTGGTTCTCAGTAGGCATCACGTGGTAGGGGTCGTGGTGCTCAAAATGATCGTTCAGACAATTCGTCAAATTCCAATAATTGTTTTGATCAACGTGGATCATCGCAAGGACGATCTGCGCAGTACAATGTAGACGATTACTATGTCGATCAGGATGCTGACGACGGTAATTACTAGGACAGCCATAGACAAGGAGAGGGAGTAGTATCAGTTCCGGTTGATCAGAGAGGGCCTTACGTCGCAGTTGCCACCTCGGGCGTCGTTGAACCTTTTCTGTTGGACACTGGTGCAGCGAAAAGTTCCATAATGCATTCGAAACTCCCTGGCGCACCTTTGTCTGGCTTAACTAATGTTTCCGTTGGATTCTCTGGCGCCCCTGTTAGCAATCCGGTTTCGTGCCCTTTGCCACTTACAATTGGGCCACGTGAGCTCAAAGCTCCGTTGATTTTGACCACTGGTTGTGGTGAAAATCTTTTGGGACTGGATCTGCTAATACGTTTGTATGCAACTTTGTACTGTTCTCCTGCGGGAGTAAAGCTTACTTTGGGTGAGAGAGTTGTCTCTCCAATGTACTTGTCTCTCGATGAACTTCCACCGGAATTGAGTTCTCTTCCTGCATCTTTGTGGGCAGCAGGTCCAATGACGTGGGCCTGCTTGATATCTCCCCTTATGTTGTTCACTTGAAATATAATGTGCGACTGCCAAGTATTCCCCAGTATCGAATCTCCCTCGACGGTGAACGGGCACTGTTGGCGATCATCTATGATCTGATCGAGAAAGATGTTATTGAGGAGACTCGGGGAAACGTGTGCAACAGCCCTGTGCTGCCTATTTTGAAACGTACCGATCCTTCGAAACCGCCTGTTTATCGTTTTGTTATCGATTTACGGGAGGTAAATAAAATCGTGATTCCTCAGTTCCCTGTTGTGCCTGACATCACGGCGCTACTGACTCTGATTCCAGCTTCGGCATCCTGGTTTTCAGTGATCGATCTGAAGAATGCGTTCTTCAGTATACCGATTGCTGAGGAAAGCAGAGACCTTTTCGGTTTCTCTCTTGGTGGTCGCAGCTTCCGGTTTAAACGTGCTCCTCAGGGCTACTGTGAAAGTCCATCGATATACAGTCAAGCCTTGAAGGGCCAACTAGATGCGTTTGTGTTGCCGGCTGGTGCAGCCTTGATCCAATATGTTGATGACTTATTGGTGGCCGCAGATACTCAGGACATTTGTAAAATTGCCACGGTGTCGTTGTTGCAACATCTCTGTGACTTACATCACAAGGTGTCTCCTTCTAAACTTCAATATTGTTGTCAAGAAGTAACCTATCTAGGTCACTTATTGTCAAAGGAGGGAAGAAGGTTGACCCCAGAGAGAATAGCAGCGATTGCGCGAATGACTGTGCCAACAACCCAAATAGATGTGCGTGCCTTTCTAGGTATTACGTCATACTGCAGACAGTGGATTCCAAATTTTTCATTGTTAGCGAAACCATTGGTGGCTCTTACGTGCAAGGATGTTCCAACTTCTTTACCATGGACGGAAGAATGTCAGAAAAGTTTTTCTGAACTGCGTGACGCATTGTGTTCGGCTCCTGTGTTAGGTACTCCTGACTACAGCAAGCCGTTTACATTATACGTTCACGAGAGGGAAGGCTGTACGTTGAGTGTTTTAACGCAACCCTTTGGTGATAAGCAACGTCCATGTGCATATTTTTCCTCGACCTTGGACCCGGTAGCTAGAGCATTGCCGATTTGTTTGAGAGCAACAGCGGCAGCTGCGGTGTCCATCCGACAATCAGCAGGATTGGTCATGGATAATATGCTTACGGTGATGGTTCCGCATGCAGTTGACACTCTTTTGAATCGTACGAAAACCCAGCACTTGACGAGTGCGAGGTTGTCTGGGTACGAGTTGACGCTTTTGGCAAGTCACATTCAGATAAAACGTTGTAATATCCTAAACCCGGCGACTCTATTGCCAATCAGTTCGGAGTCAGATGAAGTAGCAGCTCATGACTGTTACTTAAGGACTGAGGAGGAAACAAAAGGTCGTGTGGACCTTAAAAACACTCCCTTGGAAGATCCCGATGGAACTTTGTATGTGGATGGTTCATGTTTTAAATTGCCGAATGGTGATGTGACGACTGCGTATGCTGTGGTGACGTTGAATACTGTTGTGGAAACTGCGAGATTGAATCAGAACTCTGCCCAGGCTGCAGAACTGATTGCTTTAACTAGAGCGTGTGTGTTGGCGAAAGGGAAACGAGTGAATGTGTTTACCGACAGCCAATATGCTTTTGGCGTTGCCCATAGCTTTGGACGGTTGTGGAGAGAGAGAGGTTTTATGACGTCGCATGGTACAAAGATTCAGCACGGACAGCTTGTGAATGATCTTTTGGATGCACTTACGTTGCCTAAACAGGTAGCGATTGTTAAATGTAGTGCGCATCGTAAAGTGACGGATGATGTTGGACGTGGTAATGCGTTTGCGGATGAGACTGCTAAGGAGACTGCCCGGAACCTTAGCACTAGAATGTATGTGACGAGTTCGGTTAGGTGGCCTACAGAGACTAGTATGTGTGAGGATACCATCGAGAGCGTGAGATCGATACAGAATGAGGCCACTGAGACTGAAAAGACGAAGTGGAAAGAGAGTACGGGAAAGTTGGATGCGAATGGTTGTTGGGTTGATTTGTCGGAGCATAAGAGATGGATGTTGCCAGATGCATATGTGCTGGCTGTTGTGACCATGGCACACGGGTTAGCACACATTAGTGCGAAAGGTATTTGTAAGTTGTTGTCTCCTGTGTCGAAGAACGATGGTATCACTAAATGTGCTGAGAGATTGGTCAAGAATTGCATGGTATGTATGTTGTACAATCCTGGTAAGGGAACCCCTACACCTCCTGGCCATTTTGCTCCCCCTTCATATCCCTTTGAAGTGATCCAGCTAGACTTCATCCATATGGAGAGATGCAATAACCTGAAATATGTTTTAGTTGTGGTTTGCGCATTCTCCCGATGGATTGAAGCCTACCCTCTCAAAGACAATACTGCCCTGTCTACTGAGAAAATCCTACTGAAGGAATACTTTCCTCGGTATGGAATGCCCCGAATTGTATGGTCTGATAACGGAAGTGAGTTTGTAGGGAGTGTGATGAAGAGTGTGTGTAAGGGCCTTGGAATTAATCAAAAATTCCATAGCGCCAATCATCCCCAGTCAGCAGGTTTGGTTGAAGGGTATAATGGCACCCTTAAACTCAAACTAGCTAAGATTCAGGCTACGACTGGTCTTTCGTGGCCTGACGCTTTGCCCTTAGCTCTGTTGTCAACAAGGGCGACCGTACACTCCCGAGTAGGGCTCAGTCCCTATGAAATAGTGTTCGGCCGTCCTGCGAATGTTTGGGGGGTCCCTAGACCGAGTGTGTTTTCTGATCTTGAGTACCCAATGTTGATCGATTATCTGCATGATCTGACTGCTAAACTGAGGTTAATTCACCAACAGGTTTACGAAGCACTGCCGACGCAGACGGAGGGTCCAGGCCACCAGCTCCAGCCCGGAGACTGGGTGGTTACGCGAAACTTCGCTCGCAAAAGAAATCTTGAGCCCCGTTTCACTGGACCTTTTCAAGTCCTCCTTGCCACGAGAACTGCTGTCCGTTTGGAAGGTCGCAAGAACTGGGTGCACGCCACCCATACGAAAAAGGTACCTATACCTTTACCGGCGGACTCGTGGGTGAGGAAGGGCATTGCTTCATCTGAAACAGAGAAATTCCAGACCTTCGTACCTTTTAGTGACGCTGAACCTGCTGGAGAATCCTCAGTGCAGCAGAAAGATATTGTTGAACATTTGTCATCACAAGACTCAAGATCGAAACAATCGACTGATCGACAGAACTCTGTCCCCGCATCGGATCCCTTGTTTAACGAACAGACACGTCCTGGGAAAACTCGATACTTTTTGCGATCCAGCACCAAAGACTAATAAAGTTTTCGTTTCTGTCCCTCGACATCGACATTATCCCATTTGCCACGATCAGTCTGAATACCCGTATAATTGTGATTAATTTTGTAAATATTGAGTTTCGTTCCATATATGTGTTTTTACTTCCACAGCTAAGAGACTTTGTATATATATTTGTGAATAAGATACCTTGCATCCAGGTGTACCGTAGGGCCGCGCGTGTACTTCCTTCTGGTTAGTAGGTCTTGACACTAGGTCAAAGACCGTCGGTTCCTGGGAACTCCTAGGGATTGACTACTGCTACACAGAACGAAGTGTGTCAAGAAACGTTGCGGACGGTCTTAGGGGATGGCGTTTTCGAAGCTGATGGACTTGGAAGAAGCTCAGGCGCAAAGATTTAAACTGCAACAGATCACTCGTACCAAATGTTTTATGTTTCAAGTGTTCCTTCTGTTTCTGGTTCTTTCTTCGTTATTGGCGGGTGGGGTGTATTACATGATATCGTACTTCCTACCTTCTGCCATACCTACTCCTATTTCCGAACGTAAACTTACCTCCACTGCATCCCCTCATTCTTTCCATATCTTACCCGAACACGAACAGGCTAGACGTGCGGAATTCAGAAATAATTCCTTTATCCAGCTCCTTCATCAGCACCAGTTAGTGGTTAACACTACTAATTGTTGGGTGTGTGGGTTAATGCCACATACCACGGACAAGGGAATTCCGTATCTGGTCCTTCCTTATAGTTCCCAGGGTTCAGCTCGAGCATTTCAAACAATGTTTCGAAGTGCACTAGATTCCTACCCCAATCGAGAGCCACATCCTTCCCACTCTGGTCCTGGTTCGTACCAAAAGCCTTTGGCTATAGCGATAGACGATTTAGATAGGGATATCTATGAGCCGTCGCTCATCCCAGAGGAAGAGGTACAAGCTTATAGGGTTCTGAGTAAGGTCGAGTATAGTGCGCTCACTGGTGAAAAACAGCTTAGAAGCTCGCCTCAGATATGGGTCGTACCCCACCTTGGTAATTTCTGTTTACTGGGTCGTGGCCGAAGATCGAGAGCTCGTCTTGGAGAGAGTGCTTGCTCCGAGACTTATATCCTGCCGATGCTCTCTTCCCCTGTGTTTCTGGCTGCCAAGGGTACATACTTTGTCTGCCATGATCGTGCGTATACATGGTTGCCCTCCGACTTTGTGGGCTCATGTTATATCGCAAATCTGTTGCCTCCGACGTTCACTGTTGATGCAGACTATCACAAGACTAGAGTTGTGAGAGGCGTGATTAGCGAAGAGGACACTGCCGGTCAAGAGGCAGGAGACTTTTTCAAGGGTTTCCTTCCGTTTTGGGGACCTATGGTTAATAGTAGGAACCTGAGACAGTTGACTCGAGTGGTGGAATCGACAGCTAATATCACTGCCAGTGCCCTTGGTAATATCACCACAGAACTTCAGGCGGATAGGCTTATGACGTTACAAAACAGTATGGTTTTAGACGTTGTCTTAGCAGATCGAGGTGGAGTATGTAAGGTGATCCATTCGAGCTGCTGTATTTTCATTCCAGATAACGCTCCGACTGTCTATCAAGCCATCTCAAAGTTGCATAAGATCTCTGAGTCCATACACGTGGACGTAGGGGATTGGACGCTACTTGGGTGGTTTTGGGGTCTAATGTCGACTTGGGGTTGGAAGATTCTGATGATCATCGGAGTTGTTGTGGCGTTTCTGTTCACGTGTTCCCTTTGTTTGCAGTGTGGTCCTGCCTTATGTGGCCTCTGTGCTACGACGTGTATAAGACAGCCGCCTGTTACCAAAGGAGCTCAGTTGGACAGAGTTATGTTGCAGCAACATCTAGATGGTCTGATGAATATCGAGTATGATTCTGACTAGTGCTTGCCTACATGAGGGCAAAAGGAGCGTCTGAGGTTCCGTGACGATCGTAAGTGGTGTTTTTGACTCGCACGAATATGGTCGAGTCTGGTATCTATGAACCGCAAATGACGAGTTTAGTGGGTGTGCGCAGTTTCGCTGTGTTAACCTAAACCGTTCGTCTGTTTCGTGGGTTTCTATCTGTACCCACGGGTTCCATCTTAGATACGGCATCCATTTTGTCTCTTGCCCTCAAGTAGCCAGCGAACGGACGCTGTCCGCTTCGCGACCCTGGGATTCCCAAGACTCTTGCGGAAGACACGTTTCCTTTGAAAGTGTCTTTATGATGAGGGGGATGATACTGTAAGGCAGATGGCCCCGCTCGAGGCACATCTTGCCGTGCCGGTCTATTGTCTTAGTCGTGCATCTCATTAGGCACGTCCCTTTGATGCCTGCAGCTCGTGCTTCCCGATACCACCCCTTTTACACCCTTTCCAATCTCCCCACCATTTCTGCCTTCCTCTACACCTGTCCCTGTTCCTTCTTCGATCTGTTTACTGCCGATTGGAATGTACTAATGGTGGGAAGATGGGTTTTTACAGTTGAGAACCACCCAATGTTTCTGTACTTATGTTCCGGACCTTGAATACATCAAAGCGACCCCTCTTGGGGATAATGATGGGAACCAAGTTGTAAACCTTTGTGTACCATGTTAACCTATGAGCGAAAACTGTATAAAAAGGAGCGATCCACAGTAGCAAATTGAATCAGATCCCGCGAACTTACATGCTGTGTACTTCACGTGACTTCTGTGTTCCCTGCAGTAAATAAACCTCGAATCTTTGACGCCGAAGGAAGTGTCCCGTGTCTCTGTCATTTGTACGCCGGAACAGGTTACCCACGAAGGTTTCAGGTGTTGTCCCCTGGCACCGCTGGGTCTTAAATAACCTAGTCCTTCAGTGTCGCCAAGTTTGAAAGAGTGCATGCACTGACGGAGAAAGGACCACGAGACCTTGTCAAAGGCCTTTTCCGCGTCCAAGGTTATCGCTACCGTAGGCACTGAAGAGGACCTTGCCTTTCCTAGAATATGGCAAAGTAGTCTCGTGTTGTCATTAGACATCCTGTTTTTTAGGAAGCCAACCTGGGAGGGACTAATTAATTTGTGTAGGACGGAATTTATTCTGGTCGCTAGGATCTTTGCCTATATTTTGCAATCGAGATTTATCAAGGATATGGGACGGTAATCTTTAGTGAGAAGTGGGTCCTTCCCTTCTTTGGGCAGTACTATAATCGTGGCCTCGCGCATTGAAGGGGAAGCACTGCCACTGGTTACAGTAGAGTTGTAAAGTTTAAGGAGTGGTTGGCTAATTTGGTCTGTAAAGGCCTTATAGAAGGGCGCAGTGAAGCCGTCTGGACCGGGGGCCTTATTATTCTTCAGGGAGGTGATCGCTGCTTTGATTTCTGCACTAGAGATTGGGGCGCCCAGATTGGACCTGTCAGATTCCGAAAGTTTTGGAAGGTGGAGTGAGTTGAGATAGTCCTCGCAGGCTGATTCGTCTAGTATTTTGTCATTTTTGTAAAGATCTTCGTATAATGTTTTGAAAGTGTCTAGGATGTTAGACTGTTTAGTGTGTGTTACGTTTTTGGTGTCTTTAATGGATGAGATGGTGGCCAATTTCTGTTTATGATTGAGGTAGGAGGCCAGCAGTTTCCCCGCTCTGTTGCCCACGCACAGTTTTAGGGCCTTGAAGCGATTAATCCATACCCCCGCCCGTTTGCTGGTGATGGAGTTGTATTCGTATTTTTTCCTGGTTAAGGTATCTAATGTCGTAGAGTCAAGCGGGTTGGATTTGTGTTGGGCTTCTAGTGCGCCAATCTGGCGTTCCAGGGACTCAAGATCTTTATTAAGCGCCTTGTTAGTCTTTGCCCTGATGGTGATGATCACCCCGCGAATTGTGGCTTTCAGAGCATCCCACAGGGTATTAGGTTTAGTGTCGGGAGTGTCGTTTATGGAAAGATACTCCTCAATGGCGTTCGTTATTATTAATTTGTTGATGGGGTCTGATAGCGTCTCCTCGTTAAAGCGCCATCTTTTGGGCTGGAGAATCGATCTGGAACCAGCCAGTTTGGTACGGATACAGGCGTGATCAGATACTAATTTGGGGGCTATATCTGTCTCTTCTATGAGATGTGTGAAAGGGCTTGAGATCAAAATGTAATCGATACGCGAATATGAATTGTGGGGTGCAGAATAGAAAGTGTAATCCCTACCATCTGGATTTTGCAGGCGCCATGAGTCTTTCAGGAGATATCTGTCACAAAGGCGAAGGAGGGCGTCATGTGAGCGGGAGGGGTGAAAGGCGCACTTAGATTGCCTATCGAGGATAGGGTCAATAGGGAGGTTAAAGTCACCTCCCACTATCAATAGGTCTTCTGACGGGATAGGTTCTAGTGAACGGGAGACAGAGTCCCAGAATACCGGGTCATCTGCATTCGGGCCATATATATTAAGTACATGAATGGGGTCATCTTCCCTTAGGAGATTAGTAATGGAAAGTCTACCTACTTCGTCGTGTGAGTGTGAGACTAGAGTAAGGTTAGCTTTTTTCGCTAATAAGGTGATAACCCCCCCTTTTTTGTGAGATGCTGGCGAAGATAGGATGTGTGACGCCCAATGGATGTTTAAAAAGCGTAAATCATCCTCGGACAGTTTGGTCTCTTGAAGTAAAATAATGTCCCCCTTAGATTTGGTAATATACTCGAGAACTTTCCTCCTTTTTACCGGGTGGTTGAGGCCCTTAACATTAAGAGAGACTATCGTGAGATCATCGGCTAGTGATTTAGTCTGCAAAGGAAAATGAAAGGTTAGAATGTGCACGCTACAAAGAAAGGGTCGACGTCACCTTATTAATATGAAGTCTGGACTCAGCAGTCATCTGGGTTCCCTTCTCGTCTGTGTCTTGGCTCGTCTTTAGGGTCACACCTCTGCAGTCACGGATACACGTCTGCACCGCTATGCTCTGTCTCCTTCGCCTCCCTGCAAGTCACTGGAACCTTCCTCTCATCAGCTGCTTTCTCTCTGGCTGTTCTGCACTACTCCTCTCTCCTCTCAATCACTGACCATCTTCACTTCTCGGCTTCAATCTTATAACTCAGTTTCAGCCACTCTGGTATTCGTTCTCTTAACTAACTGCTTCACTCTGAATGCTCTGATCTTAAAGGTCAAAGCTCGCCAGCTGCTCCAGCTAAAATAACTTCAATCTTTCTAAGAGAGTATCAGCTTCTCGATCTGTCTCGGACTTTAAAATGGCGACTGTCTGCCCTGAAATAATTAATGGCATTGATGCTAACGGCTAGCTGCCGCCTACAGACTGACTAAATCACTGCCTCATGCTTTCACTAATATGGAAGCTTGTCCCTTCATGGAAAGTTACGGCCAGTAACCTGCCGCCCACCAAATTCTTGTACCTCCCCGTACCAAGGACACGTTCCCAGCCGGCCGGCCTGATGTTGTGTCTTCGGAATGGAGAAAAATACAGTCTTTCGATAAGGGCCAGCCTGAGCCGGTTCTCTCCAAGCGAACAACACCTCATAACTAAAACATTACATTTGACCTAGAAGCATCTCAAGCTGCCGGGGCAGAAAGAAAGATGGAGTTTCTCCCGTTTGAGGCCTACAATGCCCGAAATAAGCATAACTCCAACGAAGGTATACTAGCACTCTTACAAAAGGACGGATTGTCACTAGTACTAATGAATCTATCCCCTAATATAAGTTTATAAGCCCTGATCTAAGGAAAAGGGTACCGAATTATATCGGCATGTCTTGTGAATAGGATCTATTTACGGTTCTAATCCTTCCACTAGAATGATAGTAGACTGAAGTCACCTCCAATCACCTTCCCTCAAGGAAGGGCCGAAAAAGTCGGTCAGAACATTTCACCCTTGACTTTAGGCTAGTAATCATTCGCTAAATGGAACTAACATCTGTAGAGGAATAATATGAAACAAAACTAACTGATCTATGTCTCGTACCAAATCGACAGTACTGGAGTAAGGAAGGAATGCACTGAATAAAGCAACAAATAGCTACTAAAATGCTAATAGTAATCATAATACCCCCTAATATCTGTCGTAGAGAATGTAAGTCAGGTAACCAATTGAAGAGCCAGTCAAACCAGCCCTGGTCAATGTGTTTTCTAACCTCTTCAGTCAAGTCATGAAGTTTGTCAATATGAGCCTGAATGGATCTAGTATGATCTGACAGATTAAAACAGCAGAGGCCCTCAAAGTCAGAACAGTCATGTCCATGTTTCAGTAAAAGATAATCAATGGCAGCCCGGTTTTGCAAAATAGCTCTGCGTTCACCCTGGGTGTCTAGTAACATGTCAGATAAAATTGTAGAAGTATGATTGATGGACTTAACCATCCAACAAGCCATCTTTCTGATGGACTTAGCATTGTAGACAGCCAAGGCTGGGACACCAATGATTGAAATAGCAAAACTAAGGTATTCAGACTTGGAGTATAAATGCAGGGAAGAATCACAGTCCTCATGTAACATCATAGCATCACGAACAATACGGGAATATGTATTAGGATGTGAAGAAAACATTAATAAACTTAGTCTAGTGATGGCACACGGGCCTCCGGAAATGTTTGCAGGAATGTAGGGCCAGGAGGTATTACCACAAGAGAAAAGCCATCCAGAAGGTAACACCATTGTACGATAATGGCTAGGGGCAACTACTAAACTTTTACAGGTCATATTATTTTTAAAAGAAGTACATGATTTCGGAGGTCTTCGGGAGCATAAAGTTCGTTCATGAGTTGAAAAAGAAGTGGCTGCCTTGAGTTTCAAATGCAGGCATTCAGTAATTGCATTAGGATCGCATGTAAGAAAGAAACATAAATCACCTTCAGTAATATTATAGGTGGTTATTTGGGAATGAATTGGTGGAATTGGATCTAAAAGTACGGTACATAAAGGACAATATTCGTGGGTCGCAAAGACACCAAGGATAATGTTGGGACGGGCATTTGATATATTAAAGATATGGGTTAAAATCTCCAACGAAGCAGGGACAGCAACCAAACAGGTCGCTAGAATGTCAGTCACCGAACGCATCGGTGTCAAGCAAAAATGTGGAGAATTGGTAACTCGTTTAGCTAAAGTAGTCCAAAAATTAGATGATGAATCCCACGCAGCAAAGGAACGCGGTACTCGGGTTATCGAATCAACCAAAGTCTGTGGGTTCCCTCCTTTCCCGACGTAGCAGGCCAAAAGGAGTTCAGCGCCAACACATCCTGCAGCAACAGTCCAGAGAGTGATCTGAAAGAAAATCAAATACAGGCATTATTCATTCTCGTAAGTAACATTTGTCAGCCGGGACAGCTTCCCAGCTTTCTTACCCTGGTCTCATGACAAGAAGTGTATTATCATGACCGGTTGCAATAATTTCAGCTTGTTCAGGGGGATTTTTAGGCGATTGCACCCATACTCTAGCTCCCGGGTTATCCAAAGAGCCAAAACCTTTTTGTCCTCGTACAGTTAGCAAAGTTGGGGCAGTGCCTTTCTGAATCTCACCACTGAAAACAGGCATGATTAGCAACTGAGCAATTCGGTCTGTTTTGTGAATCGATAAATCAACCTCACTGCTGTTCAGCAGGAGCACCTTAATCTCTCCCTGATAATCACTGTCAATGACTCCTCCGAGTACTTGAATGCCTTTTAAGGCCAGGCCCGATCTAGGGGCAATCAGTCCAAAATTTCCAGTTGGTATACAGACACCAACACCAGTTTCAATGATAACTCGATCTCTGCTTTTAATGGTGGTATCATGCATGGCATGCAGGTCCAAGCCTGCGGAACCTGGGGTTGCTTTACATGGAGCCAGTGCTCCGGGGGAAATTTCCCAGTACATTACAGTATTGCCAACGGTATTAGGTTTGCGCATCAACAGCTGGAGGAAATAAACGCATTAATGGAGATTCAGCATTTAAAAAGGGACGATTATTTAGAATTAATAGTGCCTGAAACAAATAATCTCTCCAATTCTTATATTTATTGTCAGTTAATTTTCGCAATTGATCTTTCAGCAAACCATTCATTCTTTCAATAAGGCCTGATGCCTGTGGATAATATGGTATATGAAACACCCATTCGATGTTATTTTCCACACAAAATTCCTGCACCAATCTTCCACGAAAGTGAGATGCATTATCAGATTGAATTTGAAATGGAACACCATAATAGAGCATAATCAATTCCAATGTTTTAATGGTATTCACTTGGGTGGCTTGTTTACAGGGAAAGGCCACTAAAAGGCTACTGTATGTATCGACAATTGTACAAACGTATTGGCAGTTTTTACTCATAGGGAGTGGACCAATATAATCAATCTGCCAAATTTGAGCAGGCAATTTTCCTCGATGTAAATGACCTTTAACAATTTGAGGCACTTTTCGTTGTCTGGAATGTTGACAAATAGGACAATGCAAAATGGTGTCTTTAATCAAATTTAAAGGAATATAAATTCCTCGATCGGTGGCCCACCTGCTAGTGGCTCTCTCTCCAAAATGTCCTGCTTTCTGGTGGGCCCACTTCGCCAATCCCGCCAAATCAGAATCTTGCATGTCCACCACTGCCTCTGCAATTTTAGATTTCTCATCTGCAATGTTATGAAACAATTTGTCAAGGGAGTCTATCGGGGTATGAGCATCCACATGAAAGATTGTAACAGTACTCTGTGGGAGCATTTCCCAAATTTCTTGCCATAATTCTTTTCCCCACAGTTCTTTTGAATGCAATTCCCAATTATGAGAATGCCAAGTCGGTAACCAGACCGCCAGTCCATTAGCAGTGGACCAGGAATCAGTTAAAATTATGACATGTGCCAGGTAACTCTTGTTTCAGAACTTGATAAACAGCATATAATTCAGCAAATTGACTACTCTTTCCCTCAACAGTTGTACTCAGCAATTTTTGTGTGATGGGATTATAGGACACTGCCTTCCAATGCTGTTTCTCTCCTATGTACCTCGCTGAACCATCCGTAAACCACACATGGTTTCTGTCCTCCGCGGACAAATCATCAAATGGCTTACCCCATTTAACAGGAGATTCCTGTACTACAGGTACGGAGCAATCACTCCCAGTCTCAGTCGATGGCGCCCGCGCCACTTGCTCATGTAAGGATGCTACACCTTTCGGTCTCACACGTGCCCTGTCTTGTATGTACCACTTCCACTTAATCACACTCGCCTCTAGAGCAAGTCCAATTCGATGAGTTTTCGGCGAACTCAAAACCCACTGCATAATAGGAATTTCAGGTCTCAAAATCACATCATGTCCCAAAGTCAATTGCTCGGTATCCACCAGAGCCCAATACATGCAAGTAACTGTTTCTAAAAAGGTGTATATCGCTCACCAGCATCGGGTAACTTTTTAGTCCAGAAACCTAATGGTACTTTACATTTGCCCTGTTTTTGCCACAAACTCCAATTCGCATAAGGACCTTGCACGGACACATTCAAATCCACATCACCATCGCACACAGGCCATAAATCCAAAGCATACTGGATCGCTTCTTTTGCCAAATTAAACGCATCTTGTTGTAGTTTACCCCATTCAAATACGTGCTTTTTGCGAGTGACTCGGTATAAAGGGGCCAATATCTGACTCAAATGTGGAATCTTCTGACGCCAAAAGCCAAATAAGCCAATGAAGCTTTGGGCTTCTTTCCTGTTTCTTGGGACTGCAAAATCAAGAATTTTCTGTTTCACTTCTGGAATCACTTCTCTGTGACCCTCATGCCAATTAATGCCTAAAAATTTCACATTTTGAGATGGACCTTGCAATTTGTTGGGATTGGTTTCCCAACCTTTTCACGCAAACAATAAATAATTTGATCTAACTGGGTCTGAACTTGATCTTGTGTCTCACCTTGGATTAAAATGTCATCAATATAGTAACATATCTGGATTTGTGGGTGTACAGGTACTTCGGACAAATGTTCCGCCACCAGCCGGTGACAGATCGTAGGACTGTGCACATAGCCTTGGGGAAGACTTCTAAACGTCATTTGACGTCCATTCCATGTAAAACTGAATTGTTCCTGACACTCGGGGGCAATCGGAATTGAAAAGAAAGCATTGGCAATATCAATGGACGCATACCATGTACCTGAATGTTTTTGAATTCGTTCAATTAAAGTAATGATGTCTGGTACTGCAACAGTCAAAGGGGGTGTATGTTTGTTCAATTCGCGGTAATCAACAGTCATGCGCCAAGAATTATCACTCTTGCGTACGGGCCAAACAGGATTATTCCAAGCAGAAGTGACCGGAGTTATAACTCCTGCATCCACCAAATCTTGAATTGTAGCACTAATTTCTTCATGACCACCTGGAATACGGTACTGTTTCTGAGAAACAATTTTTGTAGCCTGGGGAATTTTTATGGGGGGCATTCTTAAACGACCAACCCGTACAGGTCTGGACGATATATAATGTTTAGTTCCAAATTGATAACAGCCGTCATCTAAATGCAAAGTCATTCCTTTTAAAATGTCAATTCCAAGTATGTATTCCAAAAGTGGCACAACTAATACAGAATATTCTTTTCGGGGAATTCTGCCTATTCTCATTTCAAGTGCAGTTTGCACTGCGGGGGTTTCCTTTCCACCTAAACCAGTAATTGTGAAAAATTGGCCTTTAAATTTCTTTGATTTTCCATGAATAAGAGTGGCCTCCGCTCCCGTATCTACCAATGCTCGGGCCCTTTGGATATTACGATGTTTCCAGAAAATTTCAATATCTACATAGGGTCTATTGTCTTTGTGAGCTCACCTGCCTACTGGAGCTTGACCTATTTCCTAGTCATTTTTACCGCGTTCTGTCAACCAGGACAAATCAGGATAAATGTTCTCATATTTCTTGGGTGTCAAAGCATCATGTTCATATCCATCTCCATTACCAAATGGATTCCTGTCATCTGTATGATATTGTGAATTTCGATCGGAAGGTCTGTGTCGATCCTCCCTTCTCCTCAACTCAGGGGACTGATCCCTTTCCTCTCTATATCTGCTGTTAACACGATCATCTCTCCCCCTTTCTCTTTCCCCCTCTCGCCCTCTCTCTTTTTCACGGCGAGGGGGCACATCACGCTCACGTCGTCGTTCACCACGACGATCAGAATCATCACGATGTCTTTCATCCCCACTGTCATCAGAATATCCACGATCACAATCATTCTTACGCACACGTCGGGCACCCTCCTTCCGATCCAAACCACGCTTGCGAAACAAATCCCACAAGCGATTATTAGGCTCACCATCAATGTCTTCCTGTTTCACACCATCAGCCAAGAGTGCAAGAAACATATCACGTCTAGAGAATTTATGCTCACCAGGAGTACGAACCTCGGGTCTGGACTGCCTCTCAGGTTTAAACCAGTCGCCCAACTCACCAAGCTGACGAACAGATTCAAGCACCATAGACAAAGCATTGCCAGTTTGATTGATCAACAAAGTCATCATAACCTGTTTATTAGCTACAGGGGAAGAACGGATGATGCGATTACGCACAGAAGAAGTTAACAAACCATCCAACAACCTGTCAGCTGTAGAAAAATCGCAGTCTTCATCACCTCCTCTTTCAGCCGCTGCGCCGCACCGCGCAAGGTGTACCACGGCTTGTCATTCACAGGCCAATCAGATTCAGTAGGGTACTTGTGATTACAGCCATCAGTCGCTAACCGGAGCAGACTAATTTGGCCACCAACATTATAATTCCGAAAATGATCTTGTACAGTAGAATCAGAACTCAAAGAGCAAAATTTCAAGGCATCTCCTGCATCTAACATGATACCTGCAGCGCCTAGCTCATAAAGGCGCACCATCCACGTAAGTAAGGCCTCACCAGGCCGTTGTCGAAATCATTGCAAAATGTCACTTACTTCCTATTGTGTAAAATCCTCTAAACTATCCATAGCAATACCATTTGGATTAGCAGGAGTCTGTTGTAATTTACGTCGAAAGAACGGATGCGCAGAAACCTCCGGACGAGCATCCGAAGAAGCCCGATTCATAGATTGAAAAGAAGAATCAGAATGTAAAACGTCATCAGAACTAAGCATGGGCGAATTTTGCGAATCTCGCGTTCGCGAATTTTGCGGATTTGCGAACCCGCAATCCGCAAAATCCGCGAATTCTTGCGAATTTGCGGATTTTTTTTTTGTGTTTGCGCGGGTTTCTGCCAGTTCGCGAGGGTTTTGTACACTTTCGCAAATTGCGAACTTACCTGTCGGGTCGCAAGTTTCGCAAACTTGCTGTTTCTACGTGTCCAGCCTGTTTGGGACACTCTTCTTCATCACTGCCACTCTCTGTCACCACTGCCACTCTCTGACTACTCATGCCACCCTCTGGCCCACCCATGCCACCCTCTGTTTCATCACAGCACCCTCTGGTTGTCCAGTCAGTGTACATTATTGTGGCAACGCAAGCACACCTTCCCTGCCTCAAGTGACCTGAATTAATTTGGGGCTGATTAATGTGTCACAGAATATTTTTTTAGCTGGCGCCTGCTTCCTTAGTGCTTCCTGATTAGTGATCTTTTGTACTTGTTAAGTGCTTTCATTGTTGCAAAATTAGTTACAACACCTGCCCTGCCCCAACTGACAATAATGAATTAGGGGCTGATTAATGGATTTGAACTTCCAGCCTGGCTCCTGCTTGTCTCCCTTAGCTGTAATTCAGGACCTTTGTGGCATATGTGTAACTATTCTGAGGTTCAGAGCAGGGTCACATAATAGTTGCAACTGGCAACTGAACTCTGGAGGGGCCCCTCAGGAAGCACTACAGGAAATGGCTACTAATGATGAGCCTGAACTTTTGAACCTGGTAAGTAGTTTCAGTTTTGCTAAGATCGTATTTCTGCAATTTTGTACTTATTCGCGGTGCGCGAAGTTGTACTGGGAAGCCGCGAACTCACGCGAACAGTGCGAGTAGTGCGAGCAAAATCCGCTGCTCGCGGATTTGCGGATTTTGCGGGAGATTCGCGAATCTCGCGGATTGCGAATTTACCGAAAATCCGCAAAATCCGCGAGCCAAACGGATTTTCCGCCCATGCTTAATCAGAACGGGAAGAGCGACCATGGTCGCCGGGATCATCATGTTTAGCACAAGAAGTAGATTTACAGTCACGTCTGGAGCGATAAGACTCGCATCTGTCAGACTCCTCAGCCGAGGAACCAGAATCATTCGAGTCCCAGATATTGCCATCCCATTCATCAGGATTCCAGTCCAGTCCGGCTTTCGCCACGACTAGACGCACCTTCCGTTTGGAAACACGACCATGACGATTCTTATATTTGTATTTCGCAATTCGAACAGCAGCCCTTTCGGCTATCGTCTGATAAGTTTTAAGTTTCAAGTTTGTCGGCAAGCAATTTATTTTGACATCGCAAAAGAGTATGAGTATTATGCACTTCAACAAACTTTTCCTCCATATCCACATATTGCTTCTGCAATTTTAAAAGTTTCTCATGTACAATCCTGTACGCAGTTAAAACAATCCAACCTCTGCGTCCTAAAATAGGAAGCTCCTCACCCTTCACTACTGGCGCTTTCTGCAAGCAAGAAATCACAGTAGCCGGCTCCGCCAGCTCCAAACAAGAACTCCAATTCTCACTCAAACCAGTAGAATCGGCCCACTCACGGGCCAAGGCCTCGTAAGGCATTGATTCCCAGCCGGGAATTTCAACAGGCAATTTGAAAGTAGATTTCGATCTCCGTGAAAACATTGTGACAAACCAAAAAGATATATACAACTATTAACAGATAATATACAAAATAAACCACGTACGAGCCGAGCGCAAACCAACAAGATAAAAACAATACAGCGCACAAAGGCTTCGTAAACAGTTCGTGACGCCAGATGTAACGACCGGATTCTCGGACCAGATAGAATCAGCTCATCAGAGCACCACCAACCCAGCCGGAACGTAATCACCTCCCTCCTTAGGACCTATTTACAACAGGTATCTATGTCTCCTACCCAAGGATGGGGAATTAGCAATGTACATGCCTAAGTTTTCTACGATATCACACTCTTACCAATTAGTCTCGCGGCAACTCAGGCCCAGACCATTCTACCCTGGGGCAGGTCTGATTATATACCATTACACACTGGCCACAACCAGTGCTCGCTCAAGCCACAATCCAGTGGGTATATATACCAGTATCCTCCCTGGTACTCGCTTAACAAGCCACAAACCTGTGGGTATAGACACCAGTATCCTCCTTGGTCCTTGCTTAACAAGCCACAATCCTGTGGGTATAACGCCGCATCCCAACGACGATCACTTTCCTATGAATACCATTAGCTCTCCATATTGGGGAATCTCTTGCTATTTACTAAGGGTAGAATACTACGATATTATGAGTCACGACGATAACCAAATTAGATGATATGCGACTTATCCTCTACTTCAAGGGCTCCTCTCTCCCTCATTATTCGGTCACTGCTTACCTGATCGGGAGTTGCGTCCGTTCGCGTAATAGTAACTGACTAGAAGAACAGGTTACCTTTTCATATAAGAATAAGAGGCACATGCCGGTTCACTAAGAACTGGGGTACTTTATTTAGCATAACAACAATATCAATATAACACTATACTATAACATATAGCCTGCAAAGGAAATTGAAAGGTTAGAATGTGCACGCTACAAAGAAAGGGTCGACGTCACCTTATTAATATGAAGTCTGGACTCAGCAGTCATCTGGGTTCCCTTCTCGTCTGTGTCTTGGCTCGTCTTTAGGGTCACACCTCTGCAGTCACGGATACACGTCTGCACCGCTATGCTCTGTCTCCTTCGCCTCCCTCCAAGTCACTGGAACCTTCCTCTCATCAGTTGCTTTCTCTCTGGCTGTTCTGCACTACTCCTCTCTCCTCTCAATCACGGACCATCTTCGCTTCTCGGCTTCAATCTCATAACTCAGTTTCAGCCACTCTGGTATTCGTTCTCTTAACTAACTGCTTCACTCTGAATGCTCTGATCTTAAAGGTCAAAGCTCGCCAGCTGCTCCAGCTAAAATAACTTCAATCTTTCTAAGAGAGTATCAGCTTCTCGATCTGTCTCGGACTTTAAAATGGCGACTGTCTGCCCTGAAATAATTAATCGATTTACAAAAGGGGGTGGTGATGAACAGAGTGTCTGAATTGAGCAGACCACTCTTACCCAGTCCAAAGATCAGGGCTTGATCCATCACCGTTATTTATCTCACTGCCCCATCCCAGCTCAGAACCTGGCTATATGCAAATCAGTCTGTCCCTGGCCCAGTGCATCATGGGAACAGGGCAGACTAAACTACCAAGCCAATTCTTTACCAGAAAGGAGACAAGCTACCGGGGACCGGTTTCTGGCATTTCAGCCTCTTCGGCCCGGCTTGCTTGAATCCTGATGGAGCAGTGAGAAAGGGACTCATGTCTGAGTATACCCTGCCACACCTATAGTGGCCAAAATCGATTTACAAAAGGGGGTGGTGATGAACAGAGTGTCTGAATTGAGCAGACCACTCTTACCCAGTCCAAAGATCAGGGCTTGATCCATCACCGTTATTTATCTCACTGCCCCATCCCAGCTCAGAACCTGGCTATATGCAAATCAGTCTGTCCCTGGCCCAGTGCATCATGGGAACAGGGCAGACTAAACTACCAAGCCAATTCTTTACCAGAAAGGAGACAAGCTACCGGGGACCGGTTTCTGGCATTTCAGCCTCTTCGGCCCGGCTTGCTTGAATCCTGATGGAGCAGTGAGAAAGGGACTCATGTCTGAGTATACCCTGCCACACCTATAGTGGCCAAAATCGATTTACAAAAGGGGGTGGTGATGAACAGAGTGTCTGAATTGAGCAGACCACTCTTACCCAGTCCAAAGATCAGGGCTTGATCCATCACCGTTATTTATCTCACTGCCCCATCCCAGCTCAGAACCTGGCTATATGCAAATCAGTCTGTCCCTGGCCCAGTGCATCATGGGAACAGGGCAGACTAAACTACCAAGCCAATTCTTTACCAGAAAGGAGACAAGCTACCGGGGACCGGTTTCTGGCATTTCAGCCTCTTCGGCCCGGCTTGCTTGAATCCTGATGGAGCAGTGAGAAAGGGACTCATGTCTGAGTATACCCTGCCACACCTATAGTGGCCAAAATCGATTTACAAAAGGGGGTGGTGATGAACAGAGTGTCTGAATTGAGCAGACCACTCTTACCCAGTCCAAAGATCAGGGCTTGATCCATCACCGTTATTTATCTCACTGCCCCATCCCAGCTCAGAACCTGGCTATATGCAAATCAGTCTGTCCCTGGCCCAGTGCATCATGGGAACAGGGCAGACTAAACTACCAAGCCAATTCTTTACCAGAAAGGAGACAAGCTACCGGGGACCGGTTTCTGGCATTTCAGCCTCTTCGGCCCGGCTTGCTTGAATCCTGATGGAGCAGTGAGAAAGGGACTCATGTCTGAGTATACCCTGCCACACCTATAGTGGCCAAAATCGATTTACAAAAGGGGGTGGTGATGAACAGAGTGTCTGAATTGAGCAGACCACTCTTACCCAGTCCAAAGATCAGGGCTTGATCCATCACCGTTATTTATCTCACTGCCCCATCCCAGGGACAGGAACAGACTAATTTGCATACAGCCAGGTTCTGAAACTGGGATGGTGCAGTGAGCTAAAAAACGGTGTTGGATCTAGCCCTGATCTCTTGACTGGGTGAGAGCTTTCTGCTTAATTCAGAGACTCTGTCCCTCGCCACCCCTTGTTGTAAATATTTTTGTCCACCCTAAGCGTGGAAGGGTATTCTCAGATGTGAGACCCTTGCTCATTGCACCATCAGGATTCAAGCAAACCGGGCCGAAGACGGCTGTAATGCCAGAAACCGGTCCCCGGGAGCTTGTTTCCTTCCCAGTGTAAGAATTGGCTTTTGTAGTTTGGTTTGCCCTGTTCCCATCATGCACTGGGACAGGAACAGACTAATTTGCATACAGCCAGGTTCTGAAACTGGGATGGTGCAGTGAGCTAAAAAACGGTGTTGGATCTAGCCCTGATCTCTTGACTGGGTGAGAGCTTTCTGCTTAATTCAGAGACTCTGTCCCTCACCACCCCTTGTTGTAAATATTTTTGTCCACCCTAAGCGTGGAAGGGTATTCTCAGATGTGAGACCCTTGCTCATTGCACCATCAGGATTCAAGCAAACCGGGCCGAAGACGGCTGTAATGCCAGAAACCGGTCCCCGGGAGCTTGTTTCCTTCCCAGTGTAAGAATTGGCTTTTGTAGTTTGGTTTGCCCTGTTCCCATCATGCACTGGGACAGGAACAGACTAATTTGCATACAGCCAGGTTCTGAAACTGGGATGGTGCAGTGAGCTAAAAAACGGTGTTGGATCTAGCCCTGATCTCTTGACTGGGTGAGAGCTTTCTGCTTAATTCAGAGACTCTGTCCCTCACCACCCCTTGTTGTAAATATTTTTGTCCACCCTAAGCGTGGAAGGGTATTCTCAGATGTGAGACCCTTGCTCATTGCACCATCAGGATTCAAGCAAACCGGGCCGAAGACGGCTGTAATGCCAGAAACCGGTCCCCGGGAGCTTGTTTCCTTCCCAGTGTAAGAATTGGCTTTTGTAGTTTGGTTTGCCCTGTTCCCATCATGCACTGGGACAGGAACAGACTAATTTGCATACAGCCAGGTTCTGAAACTGGGATGGTGCAGTGAGCTAAAAAACGGTGTTGGATCTAGCCCTGATCTCTTGACTGGGTGAGAGCTTTCTGCTTAATTCAGAGACTCTGTCCCTCACCACCCCTTGTTGTAAATATTTTTGTCCACCCTAAGCGTGGAAGGGTATTCTCAGATGTGAGACCCTTGCTCATTGCACCATCAGGATTCAAGCAAACCGGGCCGAAGACGGCTGTAATGCCAGAAACCGGTCCCCGGGAGCTTGTTTCCTTCCCAGTGTAAGAATTGGCTTTTGTAGTTTGGTTTGCCCTGTTCCCATCATGCACTGGGACAGGAACAGACTAATTTGCATACAGCCAGGTTCTGAAACTGGGATGGTGCAGTGAGCTAAAAAACGGTGTTGGATCTAGCCCTGATCTCTTGACTGGGTGAGAGCTTTCTGCTTAATTCAGAGACTCTGTCCCTCACCACCCCTTGTTGTAAATATATACTGAAATAATTAATGGCATTGATGCTAACGGCTAGCTGCCGCCTACAGACTGACTAATTCACTGCCTCATGCTTTCACTAATATGGAAGCTTGTCCCTTCATGGAAAGTTACGGCCAGTAACCTGCCGCCCACCAAATTCTTGTACCTCCCCGTACCAAGGACACGTTCCCAGCCGGCCGGCCTGATGTTGTGTCTTCGGAATGGAGAAAAATACAGTCTTTCGATAAGGGCCAGCCTGAGCCGGTTCTCTCCAAGCGAACAACACCTCATAACTAAAACATTACATTTGACCTAGAAGCATCTCAAGCTGCCGGGGCAGAAAGAAAGATGGAGTCTCTCCCGTTTGAGGCCTACAAGGCCCGAAATAAGCATAACTCCATCGAAGGTATACTAACACTCTTACAAAAGGACGGATTGTCACTAGTACTAATGAATCTATCCCCTAATATAAGTTTATAAGCCCTGATCTAAGGAAAAGGGTACGGAATTATATTGGCATGCCTTGTGAATAGGCTCTATTTACGGTTCTAATCCTTCCACTAGAATGATAGTAGACTGAAGTCACCTCCAATCACCTTCCCTCAAGGAAGGTCCGAAAAAGTCGGTCAGAACAGCCTTGAAGACTTGTCTTCAGGTCCTTAAACATGGAGCGGATATCGTCTTCCGGAAGCGGGCCCGCCGCGCTGTCCTCCGACTTGTTCTGTAAACTGGATTCACCCTCAACTGTCTTACTCGATTTCTTATCGAAGGAGATCTTTGGCTGTTGTCTGTCAGGTTTTCCCATCGTGACCTGTATCAGGCACTGCGAGGGGCAAATCCTGCACTATTCTATATTTTCCATTGGGCTTCTTAATTCCCATAATAGGCGAATTACAAGGACTGCTCATTATTTCTTTCAGAATTCCCTGTTCAATCATTTGATCAATCACAGGAGTGACTCCTACAGTTACTTCTGGACTCATTTTGTACTGAGGTGTATTTGGATATATGGCACCCTCTTTCACCGTGATCTGAATCGGATCTACATTTGTCATTAGACCAATCTCCTTTCCTGAAAAATCCCATACATCCGATCTTACTGCACTTTTCAATTCCTCAGGCAAATTCTCTTCTGTGAGAAGTAAAAACAACTCATCCACTTCTGTCTCTTGCTTTGCTAGCATCATCTTAAATACGACACCCTCAGCAGGTGTCTGAAATGCAATACCATCTGGCGTACAATAGATGGTACAATTCATTTTGCACAATTAATCTCTTCCCAAGAGATTTACTGGACTCGAGTCACATATCACAAAACTATGCATGTCTCTGAAATGTCCAATATGAACTTCTATTGGATTTGTGACTGGTGTTCTAATATGCTTATTCGAGACTCCTACAACTTGGATAGTTTCTCCCGAGAGGGGTAGGCTCTGAATTTCTGCTGCTCTCACAGTAGAATGGGTAGCACCAGTGTCCACTAAGAATGTAATATAATTCCCTTCCACCTTTCCGTCAACAAATGGACATGACTGATCTATTGCTAAAGATGTGCCAAG
The DNA here is from genome assembly GCF_964263255.1 of Lissotriton vulgaris. NCBI lineage: Eukaryota > Metazoa > Chordata > Amphibia > Caudata > Salamandridae > Lissotriton > Lissotriton vulgaris. Next base: position 46,366 of record NW_028251838.1, on the reverse strand, counting down.
TATGCACTCTTCCTCCCCCCTCAGGCACTGTCATTGAGATGAGTCTGAATCACTCTCATTGCACTTCAATCAGTATTGCGTAACCATTTGCACATTTTGATTCTTACCAGCTTGATCACCTCCGTGAAATCCAGTGTTCGCACTGTACTTCTGCACTTGAGTATTCACATTATTTGGCATGGGAGCTTGTGGCACCTGTAACTGTAGAGTAACTACCTCCTGCTGCTGCTGTTGATTCACGGCCACCTCATTCTGCATCTGTGGATTTAAATTATGATTTACCCCAGTATTCTTTTGAGCAGATCTACACTTGTTCCTCCAATGTCTATACCTTCCGCATACATGACAAGAACATTTCTTCCTAGCCTCTTCTTTACTCATTTTACCTCTTCCTCTACCTCCATTGGGTACCTGACTATTTTGATTCTGACCATACATCTGATAACCTGTCTGAGAACTATTGTTAGTTTATTGCTGCTCTGCTACTTTCACTTGCGCCCATATCATTTTCTCTTTTAACTTTTTGTCTTGATTCAATGTCATCACTACAATACTTCACATACCTTAAAATGTCATCAATTGTTTTGCTCTGCCAGCCGATCAAATACTTCTGAATCATATTACTGATCTCCAGTTTCAATCTAAACACAAATCGATACACAAAATGTCCCATATCTTTATCTCCAATATTCTCAAACCCACTGTACTGTTTGAATACCTGCAACAAATTCATAGTAGGCATGTACTGACTCCTTTGGTTCTTGGGTCATTCTGTCAATCTTAACCTAATCAGTTTCCTTTGGGGAAATTTTCCTTTTCAAAAAGGTGATTACCTGATTATACTTTTTCATCACCTCCTCAGATGGTGCACCTGTTTTAGGATCTCTAGGATATTCTTCTTTTAGCCCATCAACAGTGATCTTACACTCTGTCCACAAATCTGCTGGAACGACCATCTCAAACAAACCATCTAGATCCTTTAACAAAACCTTTGACACTTTTACAAGCCTCTCTACCTGTTTGTACCACTCAACTGGTTTCTCCCTCAACCAGGGAAAATCATTTGTGAAAGCTAATATATCCTGTCTTGTCCAAGGAACTTGAACATATCCACCACCTGGAGCTTTTCTCATCGGACATCATTTCAACTTGTTCTGTCTCTTTCAACTGAATCATAGACACTCCTTTACTAGCTGCTTCTTCTTTATTTCTCATCCATCTACCTTTCTATCGTTCTACATCCCCCCATTTCTTCAAAATATTAATCAACTCCTTTATCTGCAACCTTTTTCCAGACGCATTCAAACTATTTAAATCTTTATCAGTAATGGCCATACTGTATGATTTCTGTAACACCTTCGACTTTTCTATGTCTATTCCATACTCACTAGCAGCTTCTGATATTTTCTCATGAAGGTTCCTCACTCTCCAAGTAATACTTTTACACAAAACCAACAGCTCTTCATATTGGTAAGTCCCTAATCTGTCTGCACTTATTGTACCGATAATCATCTCTCCCAAATCCACTTTCAATTGGCTCACAGTTATACTCTGTGGTTGAGCAACTTCATTTCTCTGACTCTTTACGCTAACAAACAAGGAAACCTTTCCGTAAATCTGCTTATTCTATTTGTCAGTTCTTGTCCTATATCAGCGCGACTCATACCAACCGTCCAATCATGGCTCTCTACATATCTGCTATCTCAATCAATACCAGCACGGCTCACACCAACCGGCCAATTCAGAGCTTGCTTCACTCTTGTTGCCCGACCAATGCCAGCGCTGCTTTTTCTGATGTCAGCATTACTCCTACCACTGACCCCCTCTTTACAAAATATTACGGCAATATTTTTCTACATTTTCTTAATCAAAATTTCAGTTAGTAAGAACACAAAACACTGCTACCTTGTCTGATCCACTAAATAAAGAGATAGTCTTCACCCTTTCAAAGAGAATTCCTTCACTTCAAATAAGAACAACGACTAGCGTGATTTTTAGGACCTGTTATTCCTCTAGGGACAAGGCCAAAGTTTCACAAGCGGACTTTATTTAAAGATGTCTTGTTACTCCCCTGGGGATTCGGCTAGAGATTCGGAAGCGGACCCTTCGCTATTTCAGGCACTCTGCTTACATACAAAATTGTCCCTAAATAAAACACCTATGTAGCTTTGGTATTGTAAGACCAGACAAAGTACTTCTGCAGTGTGATTTCTTATTCCACACTCTTCTTCTGCCTACTTCAGGCTAAATTTCCATTCCTGGGATTCCTCAGGTAACTCCGTACCTGTACTTCTAGACAACATAGAACAGGACAGTAACTTTTCATGTTAAGAACATATAATCAATAATCATTACCAAACTAATCAATAATTAAACCATCCTCTGCTACCAGAAAACGGATCCAGCACTAACAAACAATCAGGGAACAATACTTGATAACATCACAATCCAATGGCCCATACACATTCACCCAAATCCCTGATGCGCTGGGGTTCAAGTTTTAATGACGTCAAATTATTTTTCTTCACAGATTCATGTTTGACATCTCTAAATACATAACTAAAATTATACATGACCTCTCTTTCCTCTTGGTCGATGGACCAATTAGTTGGATAGCTGATGGTAATGATAGTACTATCTAACTATATAGTAAGCTAAATAAGCACAGACTCTCGATATGATTAATAAAGTTTATCTCAAATGATTAATAAAATGCTAATTGCATACGGTTACAAATGCAAACAATGAAATCCACGAGAAAGAGAGAAAGAAAAATAACATCAGCAAATGCAAACAGTGTCAAACTCATCATTCAATTAACGAAATGCACATGAAGGAGTGGATAGAAGAAGAGACATCAGTTCCAGCAAAATAATGCGAAACAATATAAATGATATACATATGACGGAGTAGATAGAGGAAGAGACATACGTTTCAGAGACAAAAATACATTTGCAAATGATTATGTAAAGTACGAGTCAGACATATATACTAAGCCAAGGAATCAGTTAAATACCATCCCCCTGGCCAAGGAGATGGTGGGGGGGTCCCCTGAAATGAAGTCAGCGAACAAAGACTTTAGGACCCAAGAGCAGGACAGGGACAGGATCAGCTAGGCCTCTCTGCAAAACGACAGACAGCGACGCATTCCCCCCCTCTCTTCACTTCATCCGGCCTGACTCCCAACCACACCCTCAAAGAAACCCCAGTTATACCCTAAAACCTACATGTCCATCCCAAATCATTTGAAACATTTAACAGAATTCGACTGCCAATTGGTGGATTTAGGAGGTGGTCTGTCACACCATTGGGTTCCCATTCACATTTTGTACAACCTATTGTTTATTGGTTGCTTCCATAATGTAATTTCTGACTCGTTTATTCATTTTCAATACTAGATACTTTTACATTCTTTCACACATATTTTTCAGCTGCGTCCGCAGAAGGAGTCTTTAGTCCCTTGGCCAGTCTCTTCCTTTGGCAGGCGAACAATGCACTCTGTACTGAGCATCTTTGAACTTTTGGCCCTCCTTTGCAGAACTCAGCGCTTCTGTCTGTTTATTGTTAGGTCATTTCTCGTTCACATTTCCAGCCCCTCATCTATCAGGCCAATTTAAGAATAATGGAGGCCCTTTCGGCTCACTATGGCAATTGGAACATAAACATTAATTAAATACATGAAATGTACTTTTCACTGTTTACCGTCCACCTTCGCACTATCCCATGTTAATATTTTCCTAGTAGAAGCTTAGAGCAAAAGCGGCGTTATTTATTATTTTAAAGCAAGATGCAGGATGCAGCCTAGTCATGCATTATTTCTCGTTTTTATTTCAGAGCACAATGTAAATACGGTTTAGTTCTTTCATCCATATTAGTGCACACATGTGCAGGGCATAGTGGTTGGCAAATGGGTACACTTTCCCTTTGTGCACCTCGAGGGAAAATGCCTATAGATTAATGTTTTCACCGGATAGAGGTCGGAGCTCTGTCTTGTCAGTTTTGACTCTCACCATAAAGCAGCACAGAGGGTTAATATGCCTGCTGCACAGATAGTCTGCCATCATTTACACTGTATTTTATGTGCATAGCTCAGTGGGTTGTTACTAATGTGACAGAGATCCCTTTATTACTTGTGGTTCAACAGCACCTGGCACTTAGTTTAGGGTGGAGATTATTTAGAAATAATGGGATTAAACGCACCTGCTGCAGAGTTTGAGTTTCCTTTGGTCAAATGAGTGTTAGCTCTGATATTCTTCTATTTCCGTGGATATCATTGCATGATTTTGGCCACTAGTAAGTGTCACTCATAATCGTTGAATGTCACTCATAAGTACATTGAAACTATCAACATGTCACACTTAAGAAATCTGAAACCTTGGCAGCCATGACTGTGCACCAATATTAGACCAGCAAGGGTACTAGCCAGCAGTACCAATGAAATCTGGAATAATGTTTATAATGGGTAAGGCCGTACAGCGAGCAGAGATGGCCTGTGGTCAAGTTGAGTCATGGGCGAAACCACACTTGGCGCCCCTCCTAGTCGTTTTATTTAATTATCTATGTTTCCGAGTCGAAGTGCAGCTCCTACACCCCATTAGAGATTGGCGCCCTGGGCTTGGCCCAACTTGCATATGTCAAAGGCTGGTCCAGACTACAAGTCCCAAAATGCAATGCTTGGTTGGCACAAAAGCTTTGGCTGATTGGCACGCGCACCAGACATGGCTTTAATTGGCCGTTAAGACTGGCAATTATGCCAGTGGTTACCTCATCCTCCCTCTAATCTTCGACCCGCATGTGAGGGCTGAACTAAACACCTTGAGACAATTCATTTTACAGAGAGTGCTACACAAACCACGCCAATACAATAAAGGAATGGGGCCGGTGCAAGTTAAGCCTGTGAAATGTTAACACTGTTATCTTATTATTTTAAAATGTCTCTGGTATCTCCGAAAATTAATGCAACCTTTACATAGATCCAGGGCACAAGTCCTAAAAAAAGAAGTGGGGGGACTCTCCAAGGTAGGCGTGGTCACAGGAAGTGACATCACAACAGGAAGTGACATCACATGTAAGGCAGATCTATCATTTGCATATAATGCAAGATTTAACAATTGAAGCTGCTTGGTACTTAAGCCTGTGACTTAAGGCCCTGTATGGAGGAATTAGCAGCCCAAATGTGGATGAAGTTTGGCGAAGGTGACATCAACACATTTTCAAAACACTACAGGAAGGTTTGACTGCAAGATTTTGTATACATTACAGGTTCCCAGAGAGGCTGCTTCCCACACTCGACAATGACTATTACACACACTAGGGCTCCATATTCACGTTATTCTATCGATGAGTGTTATATGTTATCTCCCCACCTATTGTAAACTAGCGACTCTGCATTACATAGTTTTGTCCCAGCTGCCTCTCTCTAGCTGTGGCTAGATTTATTTATTTTATTTATAAAGTTTTATATAGCGCGAACTTGATCCTGAAGGATATCAGAACGCTTTACAATTTGCAGCAAAGGTAACAAATCAGAACATTAGTCTAACATTGGGAATCTTGGTTGAAGACAATGGAGCTGCCGGGGCATTAACTTGGGTCAATGCCTAAATTTTAGATATATTAACTGGCCATTGTATTTATTTTAGCAGATTTATTTATTTCTATTTATTTTAGGAAATGTATTTAGTTTTGGTATATTTTAGTTTGACTTATTTGCCTTCATTTACTTCAGTGCAACAAAATATAAACATTGCTTTACTTTGTATTAATACTGTTTATTTTTGTGATAGTTCCTAAAAAAAGGGCCGATTATGACTCATGCATTGTAATGGTTGTTTCCCCTTTACAGAGACTACTTACTATAAAATCGGGGTGAGCCTAGCTCATGATGTCATTTTGTGGGGACCCCTTGAAGAAAGCGGGCAGAACCTTTGCAAAACTTTGTGCCCCCCTATCCAGTAGTGCAATTATCCAAACACTGACAGGATTGAGCCTAAATTAAAAATATACTGACATACGTAATGCCAAGTCAGACGTCATCATGGAGTCATGTTTAAATGAACAATCCAGCGCCATCCTACACCTCCCCATTCCACAAAATTATACAATTCAGACCGACAACACAAACTAGAAGGGGGCATTGCTGTCATCATTAAACATTCCATGTGGAAACAGCGACACACGGAAGAACACACAAGGGTACACCATCATACTACTTACATTTTGTAGCCTGGTGTCAATTGTTCAATGCAGGGCTTAATTTGTGCCAGTGCTTAGCGCCGGCACTTAATTGGCAGGGCCGGGTCTAGTGGTACTCTGATTCTACAAGCACGAGGCGCACAGTGCATGTAAAATGTTTTAATTTAACTTACAGCACACTTGCTAGTACTAATACTTAATTAACTCCTCAAGTCTCGTGCAGCCGCATCGCATTGTGTTTAGTTTTTCACATCTCAGTTTACCCTTAATTGTTCACGATCACTTGAATAATGAAATATTCTGAGTGGGAGAGCTCTTTGGCAGCACTCTGCCAGGTTTCTCTCTCATCACTCTCATGCTGCTGTGTTAAAGAGCCTCGGTTCTACCGCACAAAGAATTAGGGTGACCAACTGACATTGGTGCAAATTCAGGACGGTGAGTGTAAAAATTCAGGACATAGGGTCAAAATTCAGGACACAAATTCAGGACAGGAGGTCAAAATTTAGGACAAAACTTCAGGACAATAGGTACGTTTTACAGACACATCAGAGGTCGCGCAATAGTATGTAAGTAAGCCCAGCCATTTCCAAAAGTATTCAACCATTTGCAAACCTATCCATCATGTATCCTTCCATGTATCATTTCACTCATCCATCCCTTCATCCATCCCCTCATCCATCCTTTCACTCATCTCCATTATCCATCCATCTATCCACCCTTTCACCCTATCCATCTGTACACTTATCCATTCACTCTTCATCCCATCCATCCATTCACTCATCCATTCAGCCATTTACCCTTTCACCAATCCAGCCATCCTTTCACTTACTAATCCTTCCACCCATCCACTCTTTTAGTCATCCATACATCCTCCCTTTCTCTCTCCATCGACCCTTTCACTTAGCCTTCCTTCCATCCATCCATCCACCCACCCACCCATCCATCTACTCATCCACTCATGAATCCATCCATTGCCCCTATCACTCATCCATCTATCATTTCACTCCTTCACACATCTATTCATCCTTTTGTCCATCTACCCTCCCTTTCACTCACTCATCCATCCTTACACCCACCCTTTCACTCATATGTCCATTCATTCACACTTGCACTTATCAATCCATCAATCCATCCATCATTTCACTCATCCACCTACCCCCCATCATCCACCCACCATCCACGCTCCCACTCATCCATCCTTTCACCCACCCACCATCCAATCCACTGATCCATCCTTTCACCATCCACCATCCACCCACCCACTCATCCATCCATCCTTTCACCCAACCACTCATCATCCATCCATCCATCCTTTCACCCACCCACTCATCATCCATCCATCCATCCTTTCACCCACTTATCCATCCATCCATCCCTTCACCCACTCTCCATCCATCCATCCTTTCACCCACCCATCCATCCCTTCACCCACTCTCCATCCATCCATCCTTTCACCCACCCATCATCCGTCCATCCATCCATCTGTCCTTCCCTTCATCATCCATCCATCCATCCCCTCATCATCCATCCATCCTTCCCCTCATCATCCGTCCATCCTTTTCCCTCATCATCCATCCATCCTTTTCCCTCATCATCCATCCATCCTTCCACTCATCATCCATCCATCCTTTTCCCTCATCATCTATCCATCCATCCATCTGTCCTTCCCCTCATCATCCATACATCCTTCCCCTCATCATCCATCCATCCTTTTCCCTCATCACCCATCCATCATTTCCCCTCATCATCCATCCATCCATCCTTCCCCTCATCATCCATCCATCCTTCCCCTCATCATCCATCCATCCTTCCCCTCATCATCCATCCATCCTTCCCCTCATCATCCATCCATCCATCCTTTCACCCACCCCCTCATCATCCATCCATTCCCTCATCATCCATCCATCCATCCCCTCATCATCCATCCATCCACCCTTCCCCTCATCATTCATCCTTTCACCCACCCCCTCATCATCCATCCATCCATCCATCCTTTCCCCTCATCATCCATCCATCCATCACACCTGGCCAAAGCAGTTCTTAGCCATGTTATCCAATGGTAGGTGGATAACATGGCTAAGAGCATTAGCTCGGTAATGCATGAATATCGCGGACTTTTCAGCGATATTTTTATCGCTTAGGAGATAAACCTTGATAATAGCAAGGTTCCGAAGCGATAAAAATCCCCTCATCATCCATCCATCCTTCCCCTCATCATCCATCCATCCTTTTCCCTCATCACCCATCCATCATTTCCCCTCATCATCCATCCATCCATCCTTCCCCTCATCATCCATCCATCCTTCCCCTCATCATCCATCCATCCTTCCCCTCATCATCCATCCATCCTTTCACCCACCCCCTCATCATCCATCCATTCCCTCATCATCCATCCATCCATCCCCTCATCATCCATCCATCCACCCTTCCCCTCATCATTCATCCTTTCACCCACCCCCTCATCATCCATCCATCCATCCATCCTTCCCCTCATCATCCATCCATCCATCCTTCCCCTCATCATCCATCCTTTCCCGTCATCCATCCTTCCTTTCATCCATCCTCCCCCTCACCCATCCATCCATCCCATCCATTTATCCTGCCCTTCATCCATCCATCCATCCTTCCCCTCACCCATCCATCCATCCTGCCCCTCATCCATCCATCCTTCATCCTTCCCCTCATCCATCCTTCCTTTCATCCATGCTTCCCCTCACCCATCCATCCATCCCATCCATTTATCCTGCCCTTCATCCATCCATCCTTCCCCTCCATCCATCCATCCTTCCCCTCATCCAGTTATCCTTCCCCTCATCCATCCATCCTTTCCCTCCGTCCCTCATCCTTCCCCTCATCCATCTTTCCCCTCATCAATCATCCAGCTACCCTTCCACCCATACATCCAGCTATTTACATTTTCTCTCCATCCTTCCCCTCACTCATCAATCCATCTATCCTCTCTCATTATCCATTTATTCAATCTTTCATTCATCCATTCACCCTTTCACTAATTCATCCAGCCATTCACACATCCCTTCACTTACTTACACGCCCACCTTTCCATATTAATTTTGAGCTGAGCCCTTTTGAGAAGAGGCCCATCAAGAACTTCACCCTCGCTGCAGGGGCCGTTCCAGGACTGGGATAGAAGCCACCCAGGGCGGAGACAGGATCCACCACGGGGGGGGGACAGGAGCCATCACAGGTGGGGGTGGACTGGAGCCACAACATGGGGGGACAGGTGCCATCACTGAGGGGAGGGCAGGAGCCATCACAGGAGAGGGAACACAGGGGTGGGCATGCAGTATTCTAGTATCATCTTGGGCTCCTCTTCTGCACAAGACAACGAGAAGACAGGCTCTCTGTCCAAAATGCCACCCCCACTGTGATGTACAGTACTTACAGGAGATACTCCGAGAGAACTGATTGAACTCATTGTCCTCCATACTTTGTTATTCAGTGTGGGTGCGATTGTGCCATTTCTTTATTTTCTTACATTATAGACTGCATGTTTGAAGAACCGAGGTTTGCTTACAATTTAGTGACAGTAATTACGCTCTCTGAAGAGAACCACGTGGTGCCTGGGTGTAATCCGGGGTGTAATCTGGCCGAGTCTCGGATGTTTGGGGCCCTGGGTAGAAATGGAATGTGTGAGCCTCCCTCTAAATAGCAGATACAAGACGCATTCAGGGCTGTTTGCATGTGAATAGATGTCGCTGCTCCGAAGCTGCCGCCCCTCCCTCTCAGTCACCTTCGAGCACCTTTTAACAGCTCATCAAGGGCTGGAGGTGTGAGAGCCATCCCGCTGTGCCTCTACAGTGCTGCTGGGGGTCTGAGCTTTCATACAGCATCGGAGTCAAGAAGGGAGGTGGGGGCAAGCTGTGCCCGTTTAAAATTACGGACAAATGCGGGAATGCTTTATTTACTTTGTGCGCGGCGCGCTCCCGTTTTTTAATGGTGGACGCGGTTTTAATTTAGCAGGGTGGACGGCGTCCTCCCTGAAAAACCCTCGGAAATAAGTGGGGGGATGCCGTCCACCCGCGTGGTACCCCGACTCGTGCCCTGCATAGATCAGAGCTCAACCTGGCGTGATAGCACAGTGGGATACTGCGCCTACTGTTGGTATGTTTATGTTTCCCACAACTCCCCGAATGCCTCACTCAGTTGTTCAGTACTTTGCGCTGAATAATAAGCCAACAATAACACGTTAATATGCGCCACAAAGCATTCCGCTTTTGGTGGTTTCTGCCTAGATTTTGATTAATAGACTTTTTTATTTTTACTAATTGTTGTTTGCGGTGGAGCCTCCTTTAAGTGTCTTAAGAATAGATGGTGGTAAGTAGTTTATTTAAAAATGCATGCTTACTCTCCAGGCTTCGTTAGTTGTTCTGCATTCCTCTCCGTATTAGCTGCATACCTGGAATATTTCTGGATGTAAAAGCATGTCAGCCAGTCACAGGTAAATGGCGCCAATGGGGTCAGTGTAACCTTCTGCAGGGAGGAGAGCGCTGGTGTCAGCAAGAGGTGAAATGCGAGGAGTACCATCCTTTTTCTACCTAAGATTCCGGGGTTCAGGCTACATCCATCTCACCACAGCATGATTAATCACTCCACGCCCCCCTCCCTCCCCACCCCCCACCAGCTGTTTTATTAGGTTTGGACGCTGTGGCCTGTAATGTACACACGTCTCTCCACCGCAGGTGTATTTACCCACAGAACAACCTCATTAAACCTGGAACACGTGACCCACAGGTTACACCGGAATCTCTGTAGCATGGGTATTTTCCAAGTGCTAAATATCACTGCGATTGGGACCAGTAGGTAAGGTGACCAGCGACCAGATTTTGAGAAGCAAAAACCGGGACAGGTCAGTCATAAAAGTAGGACTAAAGCCTTTAGTTTTACTTCTATATCTGGGCTGTCACGTTGTGTAGCATTGTAAACGTGTGTGTGTGTGTGTGTGTGTGTATATATATATATATATATATTCACTGAAAAAACCATAGGTTTCAGACCTTATATATTTAGGAATTAGCATTTAAAAAACCATTGAAATTGCTCCTATATAGTTAGTTGTACTAACTATATTTCGCGCACCCGCAATCCACTGCTGATGATGTCTAATATTACATCATTCATGACATGGTCAGTGACATCACTGATGACATCACTGATGACATCTCAAATGACATCACTGATGACATCACTGTTGACATCTCATTTGATATCACTGATCACATCACTGATGATATCATTCAAGTGATAATACGATGCATGTCTTTACACTCTAAAATAACCTTTGATACACCAAGTGTTAAACACAGACTACCATTCTTGAAACCATTGACGCACCAATACCAGTTACTACATACGCACACACTGATTGCTAGGTCTATAGGCACATCCACTCATTTACCCATAGAATCACTGCCCCCTTTTTGAATTCTACATGTTTGTTTTTATGCTTTCCTGTGCCTCAGTCTACCGAGGCACAAGATGGCTGCCAACAATTTCTGTTTTGGAATGTTGACAGACGTCCAACAGCCAATCAGAATTCCGCGCGCGCACGCTCAGGTCCGCGCACGTGAGAGGACGGTGCAAGGACGGTGCGCGTACGAGCGTGCACCGTGTCCCGCCTATAGATATATAATTGAAAAAAGTCGATTTTCTCAACAATTACTGGAGGGATTTTTACCTAATATACAAAATAAATTATTGCATATGAGTCTTTACAATTTTGCCAAGTTGCAGTAATTCCATTCAGCCGTTCGGGCTGTAGCTGTGTCTAAAGGTCCAATGCAAAATTGCATTGGACTCATTTTCACATTCAATTTTCTCAAAAACTACTGGACAGATTTACACCAAACATACAAAAGGCACTACTCCATACCAGGCTCTATAATTTTGCCAAGTTTGGTGTAATTCCGTTCAGCCGTTCGACCTGTAGTCTTGTCAGAATGTCCCTATGGAAATTAACATGGGGAAAACACGTTTTGGGACCCCCCTTTTATCTCGGCCCCCGCTTGACGAATCCCACGAAACTTTCAGGGAAGGAGCAGAGCGCAGCGAGGCAAGTTTGAGGAAAATTGCAGTCAGATCCCTCAATCGGCGCCAAAGTTATTCCTAACAGAATGTTCGGCATTTCCTATGGTAACTAGGTCCTAACTATATATACCTACTGGCTATCGCCAGTAGGTAATATATATATATATATATATTCAATGAAAAAACCATTGGTTATAGACCATATATAGTTAGGGATTAGCCTTTTCAAAACCTTATTTTACTCGCATAAAACCATTGAAATTCCATATATAGTTAGTTGCACTAACTATATATCGCGGACCCGCAATCCACTGCTAATGATGTCACATATTACATCATTCATGACATGGTCAGTGACATCACTGATGACATCACTGATGACATCTCAAATGACATCACTGATGACATCACTGATGACAACACCCAGTGACTGTATGTTTCTGTAAAGTTAAAATATGTCTTACATATTGAAGAATGAGTGGATGTATAAGTGTCTGGATGAAGGATTTAGTAGGTGCATGACTGACTGTATGAGAGAATGATTAAATGTGTCTCACTGAGTGCATGGGTTAGTGACTAAAGTGTCTTAATTTGGCAATCATTATATATGTTGTTCTGTAAACTGCTGCATGTGTAAATCAGTAGCTATATGAGTAACTCGTACTGAGGTCCTTACCAGTGCTTTCACGTAGCTAACACAGCGCTACAGGAGTAGCTTTCATCTGTCCATTGCCTATCCAGAGGGAGGAGGAGACCTTCGCGAGGCCGCAGAGGAGGTGAGAGGCGCGGCCCCGGGACTGCGAGGAACAGCGTCAAGTCCATCAGCTGTTTCCTCTTCCCGCGTGAGCCGCGCCCCCTCCCAGTGCCCGCCCCCATCAGAGACTTGAAAACCTCTCGCGGCCCCCGCTGCGCGGGTGCCGCTCGTACTGAGGTCCTTACCAGTGCTTTCACGCAGCTAACACAGCGCTACAGGAGTAGCTTTCATCTGTCCATTGCCTATCCAGAGGGAGGAGGAGACCTTCGCGAGGCCGCAGAGGAGGTGAGAGGCGCGGCCCCGGGACTGCGAGGAACAGCGTCAAGTCCATCAGCTGTTTCCTCTTCCCGCGTGAGCCGCGCCCCCTCCCAGTGCCCGCCCCCATCAGAGACTTGAAAACCTCTCGCGGCCCCCGCTGCGCGGGTGCCGCTCGTACTGAGGTCCTTACCAGTGCTTTCACGCAGCTAACACAGCGCTACAGGAGTAGCTTTCATCTGTCCATTGCCTATCCAGAGGGAGGAGGAGACCTTCGCGAGGCCGCAGAGGAGGTGAGAGGTGCGGCCCCGGGACTGCGAGGAACAGCGTCAAGTCCATCAGCTGTTTCCTCTTCCCGCGTGAGCCGCGCCCCCTCCCAGTGCCCGCCCCCATCAGAGACTTGAAAACCTCTCGCGGCCCCCGCTGCGCGGGTGCCGCTCGTACTGAGGTCCTTACCAGTGCTTTCACGCAGCTAACACAGCGCTACAGGAGTAGCTTTCATCTGTCCATTGCCTATCCAGAGGGAGGAGGAGACCTTCGCGAGGCCGTAGAGGAGGTGAGAGGCGCGGCCCCGGGACTGCGAGGAACAGCGTCAAGTCCATCAGCTGTTTCCTCTTCCCGCGTGAGCCGCGCCCCCTCCCAGTGCCCGCCCCCATCAGAGACTTGAAAACCTCTCGCGGCCCCCGCTGCGCGGGTGCCGCTCGTACTGAGGTCCTTACCAGTGCTTTCACGCAGCTAACACAGCGCTACAGGAGTAGCTTTCATCTGTCCATTGCCTATCCAGAGGGAGGAGGAGACCTTCGCGAGGCCGCAGAGGAGGTGAGAGGCGCGGCCCCGGGACTGCGAGGAACAGCGTCAAGTCCATCAGCTGTTTCCTCTTCCCGCGTGAGCCGCGCCCCCTCCCAGTGCCCGCCCCCATCAGAGACTTGAAAACCTCTCGCGGCCCCCGCTGCGCGGGTGCCGCTCGTACTGAGGTCCTTACCAGTGCTTTCACGCAGCTAACACAGCGCTACAGGAGTAGCTTTCATCTGTCCATTGCCTATCCAGAGGGAGGAGGAGACCTTCGCGAGGCCGCAGAGGAGGTGAGAGGCGCGGCCCCGGGACTGCGAGGAACAGCGTCAAGTCCATCAGCTGTTTCCTCTTCCCGCGTGAGCCGCGCCCCCTCCCAGTGCCCGCCCCCATCAGAGACTTGAAAACCTCTCGCGGCCCCCGCTGCGCGGGTGCCGCTCGTACTGAGGTCCTTACCAGTGCTTTCACGCAGCTAACACAGCGCTACAGGAGTAGCTTTCATCTGTCCATTGCCTATCCAGAGGGAGGAGGAGACCTTCGCGAGGCCGCAGAGGAGGTGAGAGGCGCGGCCCCGGGACTGCGAGGAACAGCGTCAAGTCCATCAGCTGTTTCCTCTTCCCGCGTGAGCCGCGCCCCCTCCCAGTGCCCGCCCCCATCAGAGACTTGAAAACCTCTCGCGGCCCCCGCTGCGCGGGTGCCGCTCGTACTGAGGTCCTTACCAGTGCTTTCACGCAGCTAACACAGCGCTACAGGAGTAGCTTTCATCTGTCCATTGCCTATCCAGAGGGAGGAGGAGACCTTCGCGAGGCCGTAGAGGAGGTGAGAGGCGCGGCCCCGGGACTGCGAGGAACAGCGTCAAGTCCATCAGCTGTTTCCTCTTCCCGCGTGAGCCGCGCCCCCTCCCAGTGCCCGCCCCCATCAGAGACTTGAAAACCTCTCGCGGCCCCCGCTGCGCGGGTGCCGCTCGTACTGAGGTCCTTACCAGTGCTTTCACGCAGCTAACACAGCGCTACAGGAGTAGCTTTCATCTGTCCATTGCCTATCCAGAGGGAGGAGGAGACCTTCGCGAGGCCGCAGAGGAGGTGAGAGGCGCGGCCCCGGGACTGCGAGGAACAGCGTCAAGTCCATCAGCTGTTTCCTCTTCCCGCGTGAGCCGCGCCCCCTCCCAGTGCCCGCCCCCTTTCACTCTATACTGATTTAAACGAAGCCAGCAACGCGCATCGCGGGACGCGCGCGGGACGTAGCCCGGGGCGAAGCCCGGGCAAAGGGCGGGCCCGTTTAAGCCCGTTCAAGCCTGGGCAAGTCTGGTCTGGGCCAACCCATTTACATCCCCACTTACGCATCGCTATCCATTTTGCAACTTGGTCCCGGTTAGATCATAATACCTACAACTACATCTGTGCAATAGTGCCATCATGACAACTAGAGCAATGAGGAATAAAACAGCACAAGGAGCGGGTCCCATAATCGGGCCGATTGACCAATTCATCAATAAAGCTAATGACGCGATCAATCAGGGGATAGTGCTCCTAGAGAGACGCGTCTCCCAGGACCTCGCAGCAGCACGCAGATCTTCAATGGGCCTTCTGGCCCTAGCTAAAACACCCATACAACAGGAAACAAATGTCCCATTATTGCGCGAAACCCGTGCTGAACTTCACACTATACCAACAAGTGTTGACCTATCCGTCACCCATTTATCACTTGGAGAAGATACCCTGGATGATCTTGAAAAAACACCAACCTTGGTCATTAGTCCCACCCAAACAACCCAAATTCCTCTGCTAACCCCGACCGGACCACAATCCTTAACCCAGTCCCCACTCCTAATAGCAGCTCCTCCAACAATAATTGACAAGGAGATAAGGGAGGGTCCTTATCTTAATCAAGATAGTACTGGACCAGCAGTCAAGAACAAGATCAAGCAAAAAAATATACCAAGGCGCACAAGGTCCAAAAAGACGCCCCGCAATAATTACCGGAATAACGCAAGCCACTCATCATCGGTCAACGCGGACGACCCCTCTGTTGCAGTTGTACCGTCTGATGATGATCACAGGGGTCACGGCGTTACCAACTCAAACTATCTTGAGCTTAACTCACAAGTACTAGACATAATTAAGGACCTTATAAAAACTCAACTAACACCAATAGAGCGAACCCTAAACAACATCGAAAAACAGATGGCAAGACTAATCAACAATACTAGTCATCTTACACTACCCATTACCACCCTAGCCCCTTTGCCTCCCACGACTGCTACCCATTCTAAGACAGCCACAGTCGAGAAATCCATACCGACGTCAATAACTCTCCCGAAACAAAATCCCCATAGCAATAGTACAACCGCTGCAAACAAACCTTCCACGCCCAATACCACATCACTTACTACTAACATAAACACTCAAACAGCCAACCTACAACCGGCGAGCACCAGAATACCATCTCAGAAAGGATCACAGAAATCAACACAGAAACCCACACAACTCAATCAGACTAACGCAAAATCCCAGCAACCAAAGGCACCATACGAACAACCATATAAGTCTAGACAGATACCGGCACGCATCACCCTTCCACCCGAATGCGGAGCCTACGTCCTTGTATTGGTAAACGTCCCAACACTCAAACAAGAACAGAGTGAAACAACATCATCCCTGAAAAACAAGGTACTTCATTGGTTAAGCCTGAATTGTAACTTCCCAATAGAATCTGTAGGGGAAATTTCCCACACGCAAAGAGTAGGCTGGATAGGCCCATTACGTAAAAAATTTGAGGGGGATTGCGTAGCAATTACTTTCAGAAACCCCCAGTGGGCCGAAAAGACGCTAGCTAAGGCACCACCACCTTCCACATGGGAATTCAACACAACCCTTCTCCCATTAGGTTATTTCTATAGGCATTTACTAAATACTACCACCAACATCCCGCCTGCCCCTATGAACCCTTTCTCAGAAAGACCTTACCCTACTACCTCCTACCCTTCTATCCCCTACCAGAACTCTAAGTTCCTATACCCAACAGGGTCGGTACAGTGGCATCAGAGCCAAACGCCCATACCGCCACCCACCCATCCTTATCTCTCTGAAACCCCCCATCAAGAGAATGGAGATAATCGATGGAGACAACCAGTTCCTCCGCTAGCTACTCCTTTTAACATTCCAACATATAACAGATTTAATGCTTTTTCTGGCTTAGACTTCAACGATTGACTTCCCAATTCCTATACCACCAGGGAACTTTCACAATCACCTAAAACGGACCCAACCGCGTCACCCAATTCATATCCTATTTTTGTAACAACTCCAACGCATCTGCCCCTTTCTCCTAATAAATCCGAGCTTCCAAAAATCAATCACGAAGTCATCACAACCGTAACAGCGACCCAAACCAATCAGGAAACCATTGAACGGAGGGCTAATATAGGCAATTCTGCTGACTTTATCCCAGATACTTTGCAGATTCATTTTACTTTCTGGAACATCGCAGGCCTTTCCGCAAAGAAGACTGACCCCGATTTCCTAAGCCAGATCAATTTGAGCGGTTGTATCTGTCTTCAGGAGACGTGGGCCATAAGGCCTATACACATACTAGGCTTCAAAACCTTTTGGTCACCTGCGACAAAATCAACCTTTGGCAGAAACAGCGGTGGCTTAGTTACCTACATCAAAAATACCCTTCCTGTGGACGAGATAATCCCCATAAGTTTAGATACAAGTTTTCAGATCATAGCGGTAAAGGTCACTAAACAAAGACTATACTTTATTACAAATTTTTATAACAACCTCCCTAACTCCGATATGAGTAAGCTACTCCCAGAGATCTCCGCAATAACACAAGAGCAACGAACTAAACACATCAAAAAGACATGCACAACAATCTGGGGCGGAGATTTTAATCTACATTTATGCAGCAACAGTGACAACAATAAATGCGGTATTAGTGATGAGCCTGATACAAACCTTACGCATTTTACACACTCTAATGGGGGGGAAATAATGAATGAAATCATGGCTGAACTAGAACTAAGTTTCGCTAATGAAATAAACAATCCACCTGTTCAGTTTCAGCCTACATTCAACGGAAGAGGTCTAACAAGTCTAATTGACTTCATACTGATCTCAGCACCCATAGGATTTACCGTAGAAGATTTCAAGGTCCCTAACAATCCTCTAAGTGACCACTTTCCCATTACTATGGTTCTTGCCGAAATAACAAAGAATAAACCATATGACATTCTGACCGCTCTAAATCAAAGTGATCTAGAACTAGGCTCATTGAATGGTTTTACATTGAAGTGGGGTAATATTGACAAAGAAATAACAACAAAAAAAATAGTCACAAATAGTCAAACAGATATTATAACCTGCTTGGACCCCACCACCCACCCTAGCGAAACTATAGAAAGCTTCCTGTCAATTACAACAACCATACAAAAAGAACTAACCAAAAAGCACGAACAAAGGCCCCGACCAAAGAAAGGATGGTTTGACTCAGCATGCACCAAAGCATCTACACGCCTAAAGGAAGCTCTGAATAGTGATCACAGGGACAGAGTCGAAATCATCAGACTCAGAAAGGAGTATACAGCCGCCCTAAATAACAGGAAAAAGGAAGTAAAAGCTGACCTATGGTCAAAACTGATTCAAAGCTCGGAACTAAATAACAGTGCCTTGTTCTGGCAGATAGTTCGTTCCCCATTCCTAACAGAGAAAGTCAACTCTCCATCAATTGATGTAGCTATAAGTCAACATGAATGGGTGAGACATTTTGCTAAAGTCTTTGCGAAAGATTCGACTGAAGACACAGACCAACTTGAACTTCTGCCACACATTGCCTATCCGTTAAATCTTCACTTTTCCCACGAAGAGGTCCAAAAAGCTCTAACATCCTCAAAATCAGCCAAAGCACCAGGCCCGGACGGCGTTCCGGTTGACGTATTTAAGCACCTCCCAGATCTTTGGACCCCGTTACTAACCAACGTCCTGAATGCTACCATCGAAGTAGGCATTTTGGAGTCTTGGAAAACATCAACGTTGGTACCTATTTTTAAGAAAGGAGATCGAAATAGTCCAACATGCTACAGGCCGATCTCCCTCCTGGATTCACTAGGCAAAATGGCGGGACGAATACTCCTTGACCGCCTCCAGGAGTGGGCCACCGATCACAACATTATTTCAGACCTACAATACGGCTTCCGGGAGGGACTAGGAACAGTAGATCAGGCCTTAAACCTGTCCCTACTGGCGAGCAAATATCTGGATGCCAAAGGGTCCTCATTCCACATGGCTTATGTCGATCTTTCCGCAGCATTTGACTGCGTGGCACACTCAACGCTGTGGATTACAATCTTGAAAATGGGCGTTCCCACGCCAATTGTGGATTTCCTTCGTGATCTATATACAGGTACCACAGGCAGGGTAAGATTCGGGACAAAGGGCGAGCTCACAAACTCCTTTAGGGTGGAAAAGGGGGTCAGGCAGGGGTGCGTGCTGGCCCCCTTCCTATTCACCCTCTACACGAATGGCTTAGAGGCTGCCATGCTACAAGGCAGCAAGGACCTCCCATTAACAGCTCGTCGGCAGATACCAGCACTCTTATATGCCGACGATGCTGTTATTTTAGCAAGAACACCGAATGAATTACAAATGGCCCTGAACAGATACTGTGATTTTATGGCAAGTTTAAACCTGAAACTAAACGCAAAAAAAACGTACACTATGCACGCAGGGGAGAAAAGAAATGCAAGATATAGGAAGCTAATGGTGCAGGGCGAACACTTGGATAGGACAAAAACCTATCCCTATTTAGGGATCGTCATCGACGAAAAATTTAAATGGACCCCAGCCATCAACGCAAGAAAACTGGTTTTCCTCCGAGAGACATCTTCGCTAAAAACCTTCTCGCAGAGATTGGGGCAGAGACCAATTAAAGAACTAGTGCAAATATATAATGCAAAATGCGTAAGCACTGCAACATATGGGGCGGGGATCTGGGGTTTTATAAATGTGGACTCAATACAAACAATAGAGAACTCTTTCCTTAGGTATTTGCTGGCGGTGCCCAAAACCTGTTCCACCTATGCCTGCCACACTGAGCTGGGCCTTGATTACATTACAGACATCATAAAACTGCAACCAATAATGTTGTGGCGCAGAATATGGGCTACTGAGCAATGCCATTTGACCAGGACGATCATTCAAGACATTTTAACGCTAGACCACGCTAAGAAAATCAAATGGCTGTCATATGTCAAAGCGTTATTAACAGATCTCGGATATAGGAAGTACTTTGACCACCCATCGCTGATAGAAGAAATCCCAAAAAAGATCTTAAAAAGGGAGTGTTTAACTCATCTACGTCAGCTACGCTTACTATCCGAGGTCCATAAGCCATCAGTCCAACATTCCTTGCTAGTCCAGACTGTGTTCGCTGCTGAACCCTACCTGAATTTTAAAATAACACAGTTTGAAAGAATGCTGCTTACCCGCTTTAGACTCGACCTGTTCCATTTATTAGTTGCATTTCCTGAGCAAAATGTCAGGACACCTACCGCCTCTATGTGCCCTTGTGATTTGGTGTCCCCACAATCAACGATACATACAATGCTATTCTGCAAATTTTTTACTGAGCCACGGAAGCGCTGGATACTCCCTATTTTGAAGTTTTGGGGTTTTCGTCAATGTCGCCCAGCGTATCTGGCACTACAGTACCTTGAAAATGAAAATTACGCTAAAGCAATTGTATCTTACCTTAAATTTTGTATACGCCATCGCACAAATTTATAACCTCGAACGACATCACTCTTATATATTAATGAAAGGACTGAGATAATAGAAAAACTGTACGTCTTCGCCAAATCTGCGCTAATGAAATTGAGATGCACTTGTCACTTTTATGTATTCCTTTTAAACAAAATGTACATCCAACAATTTTTTAACTTTTTCTGATAAAATTGTAATGCTTTTATTCTATCTGAACTTTTATGGTGTTTTTACAAAACTACCGAATAAAGTTGATATTGAATTGAATTGAATTGAATTGAGTAACTATATGGTTATTGAATGGTTGCCCAAGTATTTGTATGGGAGACTGAGTATGTGTGTGGGTGGCTGGGAGGTGTATGCCTCTGTGCATAGATGTGTGAACAGTTAATTCCCTAGGTGTATGGGTTCAAAAGTGCATGTAGAAACAGCTGTATGGACAGTTGACTGTGTGCATGAGTGTATTGGTTAGTGAATGGATATCTCAGTGCTACATGTCAAAGTAAGTACATATGTAAAACACAGTCCATGTGAGAATTGACATATATAAATAACTGAACATAAGAGCCACTTAATGTGAGAGTGGCTGTATGGATCATTGTGATCTTGTATCAGGGATTGTATAAGAGAGTAAATATGTGTTAGTATATGTTTGAATAAGTAAGGTGTGTATAACTGTATAGTTGAGGAAATGGAGGTGTGATTGATTCTTTGCATGACTGACTAGGTGTGTGAGTAACTCCATGGATGTGTGACAGTCTGTGAGTGTCTGTTTACACTGAGTGTATCTAAGGTTATATTACAGTCTGAAGATGTTCATTGTATTATCACATAAATGATATCATCAGTGATGTGATCAATAATGTCAAATGAGATGTCAGTGATGTCATCAGTGATGTCATTTGAGATGTCATCAGTGATGTCATCAGTGATGTCACTGACCATGTCATGAATGATGTAATATGTGACATCATTAGCAGTGGATTGCGGGTCCGCGATATATAGTTAGTGCAACTAACTATATATGGAATTTCAATGGTTTTATGCGAGTAAAATAAGGTTTTGAAAAGGCTAATCCTAACTATATATGGTCTATAACCAATGGTTTTTTCATTGAATTTTCAAGGTTTTGTAAATGCAAATTCCTAACTATATATGGACTATAACCTATGGTTTTTTCTGTGAATTTCAATGGTTTTTTAATAGCAAATATCAAAAGCTGTCAAATGTCAAGTACGTGATAGGTAAAAACGTTTTCGTGTTTATGCACGCTGATGTGCTTTGAACGCTGCCCCCCCCTCCCCTCTTTACTCTTAGTAGTACTCTCTCTTTGCAGATAGTGAAGGGTAGTTAATGCAGACCTTTAACCCCGTTGTAATCCATCGTGCCTGCTTGTCTCTCCATTTGATTGATTGTTATCCAAGCATTTACTGTTTTAGAATTGATTCTCTTTGGTTCATTCTCTATTTACAAACAAGCACAAAGTCGCAATACTCTGTTTAGTCTTTGCAGATACTGAAAAATCGTGTAAAAAAATAAAAGTAATCGAGCAAAATCAGTAGGCCACTAATTGGATCTCTTTTTGACGTCGCTAAAATAGAAACATTAGGAACAACCCTTCATGAGAAATACGAAAATAGTGAGATGAATTGAGCTCCACACCATGAGGGCTGCAAGACAGCTCGGCTCCGTCACCCACCCCGCCCAAAATAACGACAAACCCTATGCAAATATTAAAAATATATACAACACACCAGCAAAGTAACAGGGAAAAACATTTTATTAAATAACTATTTACATAACTATTTTATACTTTGTGTTGCCCGATCCGGCTAGCTCAATCGATCGAGCATGAAACTCATGCACTCTGATAGCAAGCGTTGCTGCTGATGCTATGCAGACCAAAACTGGTTTTCAGTTTGTACATTTTTCTAGATTTTTCCATCCGAGGTTGGTTGAGTTTGTAGAACGATGGCTTCAGATTTTACACATACGGCGTGGTGGCGCGGACTGGGAGGGGGCGCTTCGCTCCTGCCCCCTCCCCAAGTAAGATTTTCATACGTGAAAGTACGTTAATGGTTTTGGTCCCTGAGTTGCTTCGATGTCACTGCCATTCTCAAATGGCATAAGTTCTGGATGTTGGGTGCCATAGTTCAGAGTTCTGAGCAGCGCTTGTAACACTGTCTGAAGCTGATTTCCACCTACTGCAGCTTCACTATTCTCAAAGTAAGTGAGGGTCGTTTGTGGACCTGACTGCATTTGAAAACAATGTGATATAGTACCTCCCTAAACCGCTTGACGGAGGCCCCCGAGGGGCGGTGTGATGGCACGGACTCGGAGAAGACGCTTGGCTCCGACCCCCTCCCCAAGTCTTATAGCACTGGTGTAGCCTGAGATCGCCCCCGACATAGGCGGCCGGCTCCCGGGTCCGGCGGAACTTTTTGCCTTTTGATGACTCTTCTATTCTGGACCTTGTCCCACAATCCGTTTGACCTGAAGACACGCTGTAGTGGGGCGCCCCTTTACCGTTTTAGTTGCCATTCCGCCCGCTTTTGCTACACTGTGCCTCTTCCGCCATTCAGCTGTTTACCGCCCGCTCTTGCGACTACAGCGTCTCGCTCACCATGTAGTTGAGTTGCTCCCGCTCTTGCGATGCAACGATAAGCGGCTGCCACAGGACTCTCAAAATGGCGGCCGGCTCTTCAGATTTGGGCGTGGTCCACTAAAATGGCCCTGGGACACCTTGGAACTCAGACGCTTCCCTGATAGGGCTTGGGTCCCATTCTCGAAAGCGTCCCCTCAGCCGTGAAGATTCTACAAAAGTCTTGGGGGCCCCCGACTCCCGCAGGCTTCTGGTGGGGAGCGGCTGCCATGTTTGCTCGTGGAATGGCCACGACGGAGCTACGAGATGGTGGTGCTCTCATGCTGACGCCAGCTTTAGTCTGAAACATCCAGAAACACTGTAGACTACCAATTCGATCAGTTCCGGTAGCGCCCCAACATGACCCGGTAGAAAAGAACTTGCCCTCCCCTCTTTGACTGATGGTTCTTGTTGCCTGTCCCCTCTGTTGTCATTTAACAGAACTTTTTGGACTGCTGAAAGGGGTTGTGTTCCGAACGCTGGTTGGTGGAGACATTTTGACTATATTCTTGACCTACGTTGTCGCGTAATGCGTTATATGACACGCCGCGTTAGCGCACCCGGAAGTGATCCGGGGCGCGGCGCGCAGCGCGTAACGTAAGCATAACAGGTCATGTGACTTGTTAATAAAACTTTTCATTGGTTCATTTTACTTTTGTTATTTTAATGATGAAAAGCTTGGTCATATGACCTAAAAATTACGCTTTTTATTGGTTTCGAACATTATTTTTTTTTAAACATATATGTTGTAATGTTCCAGGCTAATGTACTTTCCCGGAAAATTTACAACGGTCCTGCAAGTAAAATATATTCCTTTTTCGAGAAAAAGGGCGTTTCTTCGTCCCATGACGGGGCCGTTGAGGAAAAGAGACTCGGCCTGCTGTCTTACTCGCCAATACGCCTGATTATCAGATTCTTATCGATCACTTTATGTTGCAGGAGTGGAAAACACAACTGCCCTTGACCATTTATCTTTACTGCGTTCCTACGTATTATACCTTTTATCCGTCATGTAATTGGACTGCTTTATTTCACTTGCCTTTTACTGATTCGAAAACAGTGACTAAAAGTAAAAACTTTACCAATGTAAATACTACTACCATGTTTTGTTTTAAAAACCTTTATTGTGAAAATGTCAGTATACAAATACGGGCCTATAACCACGTGGGCCGGCCACGGAGCAAACTGGAAACGTATATGATGAGGAGACATTTACACTGTAGAGGAACGTAACGAGCGGGCCATTAGGTTGCAAGAACTAAGGTGTCTAACAGTTGCGGAATCGGTGGACGTACATTTTGTAATTAAAATACGACAAAGCCACTTACAAAAAAATCATCTAGATATACATTTGCGGGCAAGTACCATGGGTGACGTTAATTCGAACTTTCAATAGTACAGTAATCAATAACACATCAGAACTTAATATCAATAGGGATGTCGAAATATTCAATCAATTTTCGTCCCCGCCCGCCATGACCATCAACACTACATTCATATCTCGTGATATCAAGGTTGTTCAACCAGTACACAACAAGGAGTTATGAGTCCCATTTATACCGGCGCCATTTTGGGCGAGGCCGGGCAGGTCCAAGATATAGTCAAAATGTCTCCACCAACCATCGGTCAGACCAGAACCCCTTGGTTGGCAGCATTTTGAAAGGAAAGATAAACAGCCGTTCTCCTAGTGAGTCTCACATTGTTACATTTAGGAAGAATGTTGAAGAGTAGTATGTTGAAAATCTGAAGCCATTGTTCTACAAACTCTCAACCAGCCTTGGATGGAAAAAAAAATCCTGAAGAATGTACAAACTGAAAACCAATTTTTGTCTGTATAGCATCAACAGCAACGCTTGAGTCAGCTTTGTGTGAAGCCGCCATTTTGATTCAATCAATAGCGTCCCCCTGCACACATTCAGGGACCTGGTCGTGTCTTCAGGTCAAACGGATTGTGGGACAAGATGCAGAATGGAAAAGGGAAAAAGTTCCGCCGGACCCCGGGAGCCGGCCGCCTATGTCATGGGCGATCTTTGGCCACACCAGGACAATAGTGAAGCTGCAGCAGGTGCAAATAAGCTTCAGACAGTGTTACAAACACTGCTCAGAACTCTCAACGATGGCACTCAACATCCAGGACTTGCCATCCGGATCTTGGCGCCTTGTGCTGGTTCCGACCTATTCACACATCGGTCCACTACTGACATCACCTCATAAGCCAACGGGGCACCCCACACCGACTTTCGGCGCAGCATTGTAGGATGGCCACACCAGTGCGGCAACTTGCTGGACACAACCTCGGTGCCATCCGAATCTCGGCGCGTTCGAGTCACTGTACCGCAAGAGTGACCGGAACTCAGCTGGACACGCCGTCTTTTGGCGCAGCATTGTAGGATGGCCACACCAGTGCGGCAATTTGCTGGACACCACCTCGGGCAATAGTGAAGCTGCAGCAGGTGCAAATAAGCTTCAGATAGTCTTACAAGCACTGCTCAGAACTCTCAACTATGGCACTCAACATCCAGGACTTGCCATCCGGATCTTGGCGCCTTGTGCTGGTTCCGACCTATTCACATATCGGTCCACTACTGACATCACCTCATAAGCCAACGGGGCACCCCACGCCGACTTTCGGCGCAGCATTGTAGGATGGCCACACCAGTGCGGCAACTTGCTGGACACCACCTCGGTGCCATCCGGATCTCGGCGCGCTGTGATGCCTTCGGCCTACTGTAGCCGCAAGTGCGGACGCAACTCAGTTGGACGGCGAGTGAAAAGATAAGGGGCGCCGCACTGCAGCCGAGGAGCCTCCATCTTGGGGGAGACGCACAGCCCCCACTGACTGACGCGACCTCACAGGCCAACGGGGCGCCCCACGCCGACTTTCGGCGCAGCATTGTAGGATAGCCACACCAGTGCAGCAACTTGCTGGACACAACTCGTTGCCATCCAGATCTCGGCGCGTTGTGCTGCCTTCGGCCTATTCGCACATCGGTCCGCTACTGACGCCGCCTCATGTGCCAACGGATTTTCTACGCTTTTTGTAGCCCTATGCCGCATAACAGGTCATGTGACTTGTTTATAAAACTTTTCATTGGTTCATTTTACTTTTGGTTTCCTAAAGATGGAAGGCTTGGTCATATGACCTAAAAATAACACTTTTCATTGGTTTAGAACATTTTTTTTTCCCAAACGATGAAAGCCCCACCTTGTTTCTGGATGTTTCAGACTGAAGCTGGCGTCAGCATGAGAGCACCACCATCTCGTGGCTCCATCGTGGTCATTCCGCGAGCAATCATGGCAGCCGCTCCCAACCGGAAGCCTGCAGGAGTCGAGGGCCCCCAAGACTTTTGTAGAATCTTCACGGCTGAGGGGACGCTTTCGAGGATGGAGCCCAAGCCCTAGCAGGCAACCGTCCGAGTTCCAAGGTGTCCCAGGGCCATTTTAGTGGACCAGGCCCAAATCCGAAGAGCCGTCCGCCATTTTAAGAATCCAATGGCAGCCGCCTATCGCTGCACCGCTAGAGTGGGCGCAACTCAACTACATGGTGAGCGAGACGCTGTAGCCGCAAGAGCGGGCGATAAACAGCTGAATGGAGGACGAGGCACAGTGTAGCAAAAGCGGGCGGAATGGCAACTGAAACGGTAAAGGGGCGCCCCAGTACAGCAGACGAGCCTCCACCTGGGGACGCCCATTCACGCCGCCTCCCCCACGCCCCCCCCCCCCCCCGGGGCGCCCCACGCCGTTTTTCGGAGCAGCATTGTAGGATACCAAAACCAGTGCGGCAAGTTACTGGACATCACCTGGGTGCCATCCACATCTCAGCGCATTCTGCTGCCTTGGGACTATTCGCACAACAGACCGCTACTGACGAGGCCTCCCCGCGCACCACCCGGGACGCCCCACGCCGTTTTTCAGAGCTGCATTGTAGGAAACCAAAAAACCAGTGCGGCACCCAGGTAACATCACCTGGGTGCCGTCCAGAACTCAGCACGTTGTGCTGCCTTGGGACTATTCGCACAAAAGACAGCTACTGACCATTGTTGCTTCTTTTTGCCAAAAAATGTTTAAATGTATTTACAGTTTTTGTTTCGTTCGATATATTTATAAAGTTAATAAAGTTTTATAATCCTACTTTGTTGGAGTACTATATATTTTTAAAAAATCGGGTGAATGGGGCCTTGAATCGGGTTATTGTCATGTATGGGGTAGTGAATAGGGTGAAAGGGAGGTGTCGGGCGGGCACAGGGTGTGATTCTCAGGGAAGAGCAGCGCAGATGGGGGGAAGTTTATGGCCCATGCATGAGAGAGAGAGCGGGGGTGACCAGTGCGTGGGGGAGATGCTTGCGAGGGTGGGGAGCCGTGCTGAGGATCGGCGGCGTGCAGAGAGTGGGTCTGGTCAAGGCATCTAAAATGGCTGCCGTGCACGACAAAATTGTGGCATTGGAAAAAAGGCAAGATGGCGCAGACAATGTTTATCAATAAGGATTCATTTATAACAAAATATTTTATTGCAGTGACAAATTGGCGGTCAACACTTCCTGATTTCCATCAAATCGAACGTTAACAGACGTCACGCAGCAAAAAAAAAAAAAACACTCACGCACAGCCGCTGGAAGACAAGTATCAACATATATGAGCCTCCTCAGCCACCCTCAGAAAACATAAGGGATCAGGATACGTCTCCCGCACCCCCTTATACCTAGTAATTTAATTAAAACGAAACACAAAATGGCGAATTCCCGTTTCGCTACCAGTTTGCGGCCCAGTTCGCGGCCTGAGAAGCACTTCTACCGTGAAAAATCAATTTTTTTTTATTTTCCCCACGGGACCCTTTAATAACCCCAACATCATTCCTAGGGGGTCAAGAGGGGTCTACCTTGCCTCCTTTCATTAAATTCCCCCTTCGTTTTTCACCTCTTCTTCTCTCTCGATCCTACCGAGAGACAAGATGGCGGCCGCACAGCCGCTGGAAGACATATATCAACATATATGAGCCTCCTCAGCCACCCTCAGAAAACATAAGGGATCAGGATACGTCTCCCGCACCCCCTTATACCTAGTAATTTAATTAAAACGAAACACAAAATGGCGAATTCCCGTTTCGCTACCAGTTTGCGGCCCAGTTCGCGGCCTGAGAAGCGCTTCTACCGTGAAAAATCTATTTTTTTTTATTTTCTCCACGGGACCCTTTAATAACCCCAACATCATTCCTAGGGGTTCAAGAGGGGTCTACCTTGCCCCCTTTCATTAAATTTCCCCTTCGTTTTTCTCCTCCTCTTGTCTCTCGATCCTACCGAGAGACAAGATGGCGGCCGCACCGGACTGTTTAGAATGTTGACAGACACCGGAGAGCCAATCAGCTTCGCTACGCAAAGCTCCGTTACGCGAAAAGTAAGCGGACCGGAGCGCAGCCCGGAGCGCTGTTACAGATATATATCTTGTTTTGAACGTTAATTTCTCAAAATCCACTGGAGCACATATATTGAGACCTAGCAAAGGCACATCGGGCTAACAGTCCCTACAATTTTGCCAAGTTTCGTGCAAATCCATTCAGCCGTTCGAGCTAAAAGTGAGGCCAACCGCCCTATGGAAATTAACATGGGGAAAACGCGTTTTGGGACCCCCCTTTTTTCTCAGCCCCCCCTTGACGAAACCCCCCCAAATTTTAAAGGGCTGCTCAGGAACAAAATGTGCCATTTTCCTGAAAATGTCAGCCGATTCCGTCCACAAACGCCAAAGTTATTAGACATAGAATTTTCAAAAATCCCATAGGGAAAAAATCCTAACTATATATACCTACTGGCGAGACGCCAGTAGGCAATATATATATATATATATATATATATATATATATATATATATATATTACCTACTGGCGGTCGCCAGTAGGTATATATAGTTAGGATTTTTTCCCTATGGGATTTTTGAAAATTCTATGCCTAATAACTTTGGCGTTTGTGGACGGAATCGGCTGAAATTTTCAGGAAAATGGCACATTTTGTTTCTGAGCAGCTCCTGGAAATTTGGGGGGGGGTCGTCAAGGGGGGGCCGAGAAAAAAGGGGGGTCCCAAAACGCGTTTTTCCCATGTTAATTTCCATAGGGCGGTTGGACTCACTTTTAGCCCGAACGGCTAAATGGATTTTCACGAAACTTGGCAAAATTGTAGGGACTGTTAGCCCGATGTGCCTTTGCTAGGTCTCAATATATGTGCTTCAGTGGATTTTGAGAAATTAACGTTTAAATCAAGATATATATCTGTAACAGCGCTCCGGGCAGCGATCCTGTTAGCGAACTTTTCGCGTATCGGAACTTTGCGAAGCGAAGCTGATTGGCTCTTCGGTGTCTGTCAACATTCTAAACAGTCCGGAGCGGCCGCCATCTTGTCTCTCGGTAGGATCGAGAGACAAGAGGAGGCCAAAACAAAGGGGGAAATTACCATAAGGGGGCATAGTAGATCCTCGTTGACCCCCTAAGTTTTATGTGGAGGTTTTAAAAGGGCCTAGGAGGGTCCAAAAAAAAAAGAAAAATATATTTTTTTTTTGCGTGGTAAGCGCCAAGTTCGCGAACCGGAAAGCGTTCTGGGCAGCGTACTTTAAGGATAAAAGAATGATAGACTTTTCTAATACTGTATGTTAATTATTTGTTGTTTTTGTTCGGTTTTTTTATTTATTTATTTATTTTGATTTAAAAAAAAAATTATTTATTATTTTCATAGTTCATTAAAACTTCCAGCATTATATCATCTGGTATCTCGTCAAACATGGATGTTTCTGTCTCTTGTAAGGTTTGAATAAATTGTTCATCAAAAGATTCATCCATAAAATCTTCATCCACATTTTCTTCAGTTAGAATGTCTTCGGATGTAATGTCGAAGGAAACATTAGTTTTTTCTTGCTCCCCTTCCATTTTTTTGCTGTAAATTGCATAAAAAAATAATTATATTAGAAGAGTTAGGGCACTGTTGGGTTTAAGTTCCGACATGTAGTTCTGTTTTTTTAACAGTGAAGTTAAAGTAAGTAAATTCATAATTATAGCAGAGAAGTGTAAGTCAATCAATAAATGTAACAGAGGAGGTTATCTGTATCTATAACTATAGCAGGGGGACAGTAAATAATTATCAATAAACGTTTTTACAAATTAATTTAAAGTGCCACTTACAAATTATCAAATAACTTTACAGGGAGGTGAAAAGGCTCTTGAAATGTAGTTCAGGAAGTAGCAGTGAAAATGGCTGTGTTTCCTTCTCTTCCTTTATATATATTCAGGTATATAACCAATCAAATGTCAGGTAATAAAAATTGTAAATGAAAGTAAAGTTTTCATTGGTTGTCAATTCCAATATTTTAGATGTGTTTTGTGAAGTAATTTACCTCAGGGTATTTAGATAGGTCTACAGGCTAAATGGCTAAATGAAATTTCAATCAAATTTGTGAGAATGAAAGGGATTGTTATGTAGTATGAGCTAATCTATATTTGGTGAGAGTGTCTCTAGTCGTTTTTCTGCTAATTACTTTCCCACCTTTTTTTAGGACCGCTTTCTGGAAAGCGGCCCGGTTAGCGAACCTTAAGCGTCACGGGAGTCCACCATTTTGTGTTTCGGTCGCATTAAGATACAAGATGGAGGGCAAATAATGTTCAGAATGTGTAGAAGGGGGCACGGTAGACTTATCTTGACCCCCTAGGTTTTCTGAGGGTGGCTGAGGAGGCTTAAATGTGCGGAAAAAAACCATTTTTTTAAAAAATTCCGCGAGGTTAGCTTTCGGTTAGCGAACCGGGGAGCGTATTTTGTGGAAAATTAGTGAAAAAAGTTAGAAAAAAATAATAATTGTGAGTGATTAGATGAAGGGTAGCTCTGAGAAGAGCTTTTGGGTTTATGGTACATTTAGGTACTTATAAGTAGGTACCAATGCACATTCTTAAATTCAGAATGAAAATTCTGTTGCCCTCATCTGAGAAGTGAACTCCATCTCCTCTGTAGATATCTTGCATGTAGTAACGCAAGTTATTGTTGTACAGGGAGCCCATTCCATGGTCTCTCATGAAAGCTGAAACAGATTTGTTTACATGCTTCCTCGACTTCTCAATTTGTGGACAAAATTGGTTGGACCACCTCCATTTCTGTCTTTGGCATATATTGGAATATACCAAGGCAGTTTGAGGAAAAAGTGCCATTAATTGCTCAAAGATGTCCTTTAAAAGCATTTCCAGACCTTCCCCTGTCAAAGTGCCCAAATCATTACCTCCACAGTGCACTATTAACAGGTCAGGTTTTGGCAAATGCATAAAGGTTTTCACCAATGGTATCAATTGGTGACATTTTAATCCTCTTTGGCCCAATCACTTAATTTCCACATCTTGTAAATTGAGGTTGGGTAAATTTCTGCTCTCAGCATACCTTTGAGCCCAGTGGATGTAACTATGTCCAACAATCCAGACGTTAAACATGGTGGGAGAAGGTTGTGCTGCAGTCAGATGAAGTGTGGTAATGAAAGGGCAGTTGAAACAGTAGGAGTTTGTAAAGAAAAAAAACTGTGGAGTTCCAATGCTAATGATTCATTAGCAGTGATTGGTGTATTTCCATTTCTGAAAACAGAAAGTTAGGGTGCATGGATGTGTTCTTTGAAAGATGTAATTTGAATGGTCAAGGAAGAAACTTTTAATGAAAGATTGCACTGGATACGCAGGTGCACTGAGAGTTCAGAGTTCAATTGAAACATTGTTGTGTGAATTTGCAAACATGAGAGGTCTTCCAGGAGGTCGTTGCTATGGAAAAAAGGCAGAGAGGGCAGAGGGGGGAAGGGTTTTGATTTGAAAAAAGTGAGGGAAGAGTTATGATTGGCTAATATGAGAGATATGTGAAATGAATATCTGTATTTTTGTGCTTTCAATAGCTGCAGACTCTGGAGTGCATCCTTTTTCTTCTGCTGAAGACAATTTGGTGTATTTCTGAGACTGTTTTCAAAACTCAAAAAGTATTTGCTAAGGTGAGAAAAGATTTATTTATTTTAGATAGAGAATAGTATGAATTAAGGAGAAAATGATGAAGAAAGCTGTGTTTTTAAACTGTGGCTTTGTCTGTAGTGATATAGAAATAGATTTTGTTACTTTGAGAAATTGTAATTGCATATTCGGTGTAGCATTCTGGAATGCAGTTATACAAGTTATTGTTGTATATGAAGCCCATTCCATGGTCTCTTATGTAAGCTGAAACAGATATGTTGTTTATAAAAATAATTTTTGAAATCAATTACATTTCTGCATATGTACTGCTAGAGCTTCATAGGTTGTTTTGGGTCATATTTATAAGGCATTTGAGTGTCTTTGATGTTATTTTTCCTTTTTAAATGGAAAGCATTCCTCATGGGGCAAGTGTCTTGTAAATACGCTCCCACCTGCGCTTGGCAAATTTAGATTTTGATTATGGGAGTTACATAGCCATGTTAATAATGTCGAAAAAATGGTGCTAGGGCATTCCAGAAAACGCTTTCATGTGTCTCAAGGATATTTTCAGTCATTTCCTCTTGAATGCAGGTATACAATTGATTTATATGTTGTGTTTAAAAACGATTCTTTTCTATAATGTTATTTTTTCCTTTTTAAATGGAAAGCGTTCCTCATGGGGCCATGAGCAGTTCTTAGCCATGTTATCCAATGGGAGGTGGATAACATGGCTAAAAGCATATGCTGGATAATGCATGAATATCGCTGACTTTTCAGCAATATTGATGCATTGCGGCCGCTTCTTATCGCATTTGCGAGCAGTTCTTAGCCATGTTATCCAATGAGAGGTGGATAACATGGCTAAGAGCATTTGCTGGATAATGCATGAATATTGCTGACTTTTCAGCGATATTCATGCATTGCGGCCGTTTTTTATCGCATTTGCGATAAACCTTGCTAATAGCAAGGTTTATCTGCGATAAAAATCGCCGATGTGCGGCGATAATTTTTGTCTCTAAAGAAGTTATCGCTAGTGGTTGGTAATATACCCCCGCGTTTTTGGTTGCAGGAATCGGGAGGCGGGAGAGTAGCACTGAAATCAGTAGTCTGACGCCTGAATCGGGAGGGTTGGTATGTGTGGATTCTCTACAGCTGGGGCTAGGTGATAGCCTGGGACCGGCCTGGCATCTAAAATGGCTACCGTGCACGACAAAATTGTGGCATTGTAAAAAAGACAAGATGGCGCAGACAATGTTTATCAATAAGGATTCATTTATAACGAAATATTTTATCGCACTGACAAATTGGTTGTCAACACTTCCTGATTTCCTTCGAATCGAACGTTAACAGACGTGACGCAGCAAAGAAAAAAAAAAAGCTCACGCACAGCCACTGGAACACATGTATCAACATATATGAGCCTTCTCAGCCACCCTCAGAAAATATAAGGGATTAGGATACGTCTCCCGCACCCCCTTATACTTAGTAATTTAATTAAAACGAAGCACAAAATGGTCTCCTGCACCCCCTTATACCTATTCCCGTTTCGCCAGCAGTTTGCGGCCCAGTTCGGTGTTCGGAAAGCGCTTCTACCGTGAAAAATATATTTTTTTTATTTTCCCCACGGGACCCTTTAAAAACCCCAACAACATTCCTAGGGGGTCAAGAGGGGTATACCTTGCCCCCTTTCATTAAATTCCCCCTTCGTTTTTCACCTCTTCTTCTCCCTCGATCCTACCGAGAGATAAGATGGCGGCCGCTCCGGTCTGTTTAGAATGTTGACAGACACCGGGGAGGCAATCAGCTTCGCATCGCAAAGTTCCGTTTCGCAGGTGGGAGCGTATTTATAAGAAACTTGCACCATGAAGAACGCTTTCCATTTAAAAAGGAAAAATAACATTATAGACACTCATATGCCTTATAAATATGACCCAAAGCAACCTATAAAGCTCTAGCAGTACATATCCAGAAATGTAATAGATTTCAAAAATTATCAATAAACATCTAAAATATATTTTGGGTTTTAAAGTAGAATACATTTTACAGCTACAGATGTTAGCTTTTAAAAAACCAATGAAATTCACAGAAAAAACCATAGGTTATAGTCCATATATAGTTAGGAATTTGCATTTACAAAACCTTGAAAATTCAATGAAAAAACCATTGGTTATAGAACATATATAGTTAGGAATTTGCATTTACAAAACCTTATTTTACTCGCATAAAACCATTGAAATTCCATATATAGTTAGATGCGCTAACTATATATCGCGCACCCGCAATCCACTGCTGATGATGTCACATATTACATCATTCATGACATGGTCAGTGACATCACTGATGACATCACTGATGACATCTCAAATGACATCACTGATGACATCACTGGTGACATCTCAAATGACATCACTGATAACATCTCAAATGACATCACTGATGACATCACTGATGACATCTCAAATGACATCACTGATGACATCACTGATGATATCATTCATGTGACAATACAATGCATCTCCTCACACTTTAATATAACCTCTGTTACATCCAGTGTAAAATACAGAATATAATTTTTTAAACCATTGACACACCAATACTAGTTACTACATACACACTCACTGATTCCAATGTCTACACACAGATTCACTCATTCACCCATACAATCATTCATACATACAATCACTCATCTTTACAACACTATCATATGCACTCATACACCTATACAGACACTCACACTCTGCCATTCATCCATGGAGTTACTCACACACCTAGTCAGTCCTGTAAAGAATCAATCACACTTCCATTTTCTAACCAATACAGTTAAACATAGAGTACCTTACATTTTCAAACATATACTAACACATACTTACTCTCTTATACAATCATTGATACAAGAACACATTGATCTCCACAGAGTCATACATCTCCCAGCCAGCCACACACACACTCAGTCTCCCATACAAATACTTCGACAATCAATCAATAACCCATATAGTTACTCATATAGCTACTGATCAACACATGCAGCAGTTTACAGAACAACAGACATAATGATGCACAAATTAAGACAGTTTAGTCACTAACCCATGCACTTAGTGAGACACATTTGATCACTCACTCATACAGTCAGTCACGCACCTACTAAATCCTTCATCCAGACACTTCTACATCTACTCATTCTTCAATATGTAAAACATATTTAAACTTTACAGAAACACACAGTCACTGGATGATGTCCTCAGTGATGTCATCAGTGATGTCATTTGAGATGTCATCAGTGATGTCATCAGTGATGTCACTGACCATGTCATGAATGATGTAATATGTGACATCATCAGCAGTGGATTGCGGGTGCGCGATATATAGTTAGCGTATCTAACCATATATGGAATTTCAATGGTTTTATGCGAGTAAAATAAGGTTTTGTAAATGCAAATTCCTAACTATATATGTTCTATAACCAATGGTTTTTTCATTGAATTTTCAAGGTTTTGTAAATGCAAATTCCTAACTATATATGGACTATAACCTATGGTTTTTTCTGTGAATATATATATATATATATATATATATATACATATATATATATATATATATATATATATATATATATATATATATATATATATATATATATATATATATATATATATATATATATGTATATATATATTTTTTTCTTACTAACACCATGCTGAATAGGAAACTATTTCTCCTAACAATTCTGCACTTTTTTGGCTAAAAGTCTATAAGAGACACTGTAAATATAAATTTCATATGAATTTATTGAATAACAGAATTGTTTGCTTTAATGAACTTTACTGTGTTTAAGAACCGTTAAATAATTGATTTATGTTACATGTTTTTAATTAGCACTATGCACTTTACCTTTAGTCACCATTGATAGCCACGTATTTCTATGTAATTTGCACATTACAAGATGGCTCCAATCTTTTTGTATGTGTAGGAAGGGGGAGACTCTAGTTGGCGCAGTGCAAGCACTAGCGACAAGCAGGGACTCTCTCTTCCTCGTCAGGGCTGAGGGTTACCTTCCAGACAACCTCTGCTTACCCTCTAGGTAGTGTGGCTTAAGCAGTCTTAGGCTAATCTTTGGGGCACATAGGGTTAAACACTTGCAACAGTACACCTTCACAACCAACCCACCACACAACGAGACCAGACTGTATTCTTGTAAAAATATATCTCTTTATATAAACTTTACGCAGGCTTGTGAAGACAGTCAATAACTTTACGGATACGGTTGCAGGATATTAGCTTTAGGTTACCACAGTTCTTATCGTAGTTCTTGTGAGGCCCGTAGGCCGGTGTTAAACAAAGTTCTTTGTGGAGCCAGCGGCTTCCAGGGGATCTGTCCCACGTCGCGTTGCCTTCCCGGTGTCGCTGATCGTTGCGGCTCTTCGGCCGAGCAGGTCACTGGTCGTCCGGGGCAGCGGTGCTCTGTGGCGGCACGGTCCTCTCCTCGTCGTCTGCTCCGACCTTGGAGTCGGCGGCTGTGTGGCGGTGACAAGTGGCAGTACGGTCCCCAAGTGCAGGACGTACCCAGCCAAATGCCGGTGCAGCTGTGGGCTCACAGCTGGGCTGTCGGGCAGGCTACCGACCTTGTGGATTCTCGTAGGGCAATAGTCTGTCCTTGCAGGTGAGGGACGGCTCGCTATGCAGTCGCCTCGATAGCTCGGACCGGACGGGTCCTCCTTCGCTTTGCTCTCGGGCTCCCAGCGCAGGTGTGGTCACGATGTTCGGGCCAGCGGCGGCTGGTCCTTACTGTGCTTCCGCTGTAGCTTTGGGCCCCGGTCACGGTGGTCGGGAGGGAGTGGATGCCTTAGAGGAGCTTCCTCTTTGTCGGTACTGCGGCGATGGTCAGCACCCGCAGTCGCTTTCTTCCAAGGGGGGTTTAGCGTCCACTGGTCCTGGGACGCTGGTCAGGGGGCAAGTTCAGTTCCAAGCCCTTGGAGATCTCTTGGCAGAGTTTGGCACAAGTAGCACAAAAGTCTTTTCGTAGTCTTTTTGTCTTCCTCTCCTTCAGCAGCAAGGCACCAGACACAGGCAAGAGTCAGCACCCTTCCTTGTCTTCTCGCGGTCCTTCTCGTAGGGCAGAGTCGTTCTGTGGCCCAAACTGGATCTAACTTTCAAGGAGCAGGGCTCCATCTTTTATAGGCCAATTCTTTTGTTCTCGCAGGCCAGGGGGGCCTTTGCATAGCCACTCTCAGTTCTGGAGTACCCCGGCGGGTGTACTCCGGCTTCTGCTTTCAGTGTGAGGGGCAGGCGCATCAGACGCCCCACAGGAGGTGGAGCCAGCATTGTCCGGA
The DNA here is from genome assembly GCF_964263255.1 of Lissotriton vulgaris. NCBI lineage: Eukaryota > Metazoa > Chordata > Amphibia > Caudata > Salamandridae > Lissotriton > Lissotriton vulgaris. The sequence goes on along the minus strand of NW_028251838.1, from coordinate 8,655 downwards.
CAGGAGTGGCCAGAGTACCTTGTTGATGGGGGCTTCGCCCTTCCTGGGCCAGGTGCCGGCAGAGTCATCCGCCGCTCCCCAGGAGGGTGGAGCCAGCATTGTGGTGGCCGAGCACAGTGACAGTTCGAGTCAAGAGGCACTCCTACCTCCCACTAAGGTGTAATCTGCGCATTCACCACCTGTCATCCCTCCAGCCCTGTCACTCACACATCCCAGACAGTCGGATACACATACTGGCAGAGGCAACTGAAATGGTTAGGCAAGCAAATGCTGACTTTCTAAAAGTAGCATTTGCAAACCCAGGATAATAAAATAAACTTGACTACAAGAAATATCTCATCATCCTGAGTCCAGGCATACTAAACATGACTCACTACCATGCTCCTTGAGCCTGCGGGGATTATAGGGTATAATAATCCTCGCAGCTCAGTCTGGCCTAATGGAGCAGGTAGCCTTCAGTAGTGAAATACGGTCTTCGTTGTAGGTCACTACCAGGACATGCCACGCACATCAGGGCTTGTCCTACCTCGCACCTACAATGCACCCTGCCCGCAGGCCTACCATAGGGGTGTCTAATATGTAGTCAAGGGAAGGGTCGGGGCTGGCAAGTGGGGACACTTGCCCAGCTAGCGTGACAGTACGAGACCGCACGCGGGTTCTGCGGTCGCAGTTCCCAGACACAAGTTTACGGCTGCTCGGGTGGGTGGCGCAACCAGCGCTGCAAGCCCACCAGCAGTATTGGTATCTACACGCCCCGGCACTCTCTCGTGCGCGTTACTAGGGACTAACAGTAAATCCAATGCACCAATCATGGATACCAATCGTATGTACAGTTTAGAGTAGGGAGCACTTGCACTGCGGCACGGATCAGCCGTGGCGCAGTGCCCTGAGTATCGGAAAACCAGCAAAACATCGGAGGCACATCAGCAAAAAGTGGAAGGGAGACTCACGCCAAGGTGCCAGGTCTAACATGTGTCCCCTCCAGCTGAAATGTGGGGGGAACTACCCTTCCCCAGGGAGTTCCACATCACTAAGGCGGAAAAATCTGGACAGACCGTCAGCGTTGGCGTGATCGGTGCCAGGGCGGTGTTCCACCGTAAAGTCCATACTCTGTAGAGAAATGGACCACCTCAACAGTTTCGGGTTCTCACCCCTCATTTGCATCAACCATCTGAGGGGCCTGTGGTCCGTCTGAACTCGGAAGTGAGACCCAAACAAGTAGGGTCTTAGCTTCTTCAGCGCCCAGACCACAGCAAATGCTTCACGCTCTATTGCACTCCACCTACTTTCCCGTGGAAGTAACCTCCGACTTATGAAGGCTACGGGTTGGTCAAAGCCCTCCTCAGTCATCTGTGAAAGAACAGCCCCTACACCATGCTCTGAAGCGTCTGTTTGCACAATGAACTCTTTGGAGAAATCAGGGGCCAGGAGCACGGGCGCCGTGCACATGGCAGTCTTCAGGGTGTCGAAAGCTTTCTGACAGGTGTCAGTCCAAATCACATTCCTGGGCTGCTTCTTCGAAGTCAGCTCTGTCAAGGGGGTCACGATCGTGCCATAGCCCTTGACAAACCTCCTGTAATACCCAGTGAGCCCCAGGAAGGCTCTCACTGCAGTCTGGGTCTTGGGGGGTTCCCAAGCCAGGATGGTTTCGATTTTGGGCTGCAAGGGGGCTACCTTGCCACTCCCAACTTGGTGTCCCAAGTACACCACGGAACCCTGCCCAATCTGGCACTTGCTTGCCTTGATTGTGAGGCCTGCTCTGCGCAGGGCCATCAACACTTCCCAGAGGTGTCGCAGGTGTTCGGGCCAGGTGCCGCTGAACACCGCGATGTCATCCAGGTAGGCGGCACTGAACTCGTCCAGTCCAGCCAACACCTGGTTGACCAATCTCTGAAAGGTGGCAGGGGCATTCTTCATTCCAAATGGCATGACCCGGAACTGGAAATGCCCATCTGGTGTAGAGAATGCTGACCTCTCCTTTGCCCCATCGGTCAAGGCGATCTGCCAGTACCCAGACGTCAGATCAAACGTGCTGAGAAACCGGGCAGCCCCTAGCCGATCGATGAGCTCGTCAGCTCTGGGGATGGGGTGCGCGTCAGTCTTCGTGACTGAATTGAGTCCTCTGTAGTCCACACAGAACCGGAGTTCGGGTGTGGCTCCCGGCGCAGCAGCCTTCGGAACCAAGACCACGGGGCTGGACCAAGGACTGCTGGAAGACTCAACCACCCCGAGGGCAAGCATCTTGGAGACCTCCTCCTTGATGCAGGCCCGTACCCTGTCAGTCACCCGGTAAGCCTTATGCTTCACCGGCAAGCTGTCTCCAGTGTCCACATCATGGACGCACCAATCTGTGACACTCGGAACCAGGGAAAACAGGTCTGGAAACTGCCCCAGCAACTGGCGGCAATCCTCCTGTTGTTCGGCGGTCAGGGAGGGTGAGAGGTTAACTCCATCCACTGACCCATCCTTCTCACAGGCCACCAAGAGGTCCGGTAGAGGCTCTGACTCCTCTTCCATTCCGTCATCGGTTGCCAACAACATGCCCACTTCGGACCTTCGCAAGTGGGGCTTGAGGCGGTTGACATGTAGGACCCGCAAAGGGTTCCTGGCCGTCTTCATGTCCACCAAGTATGTCACGGGGCTCTTCCGTTCCACAACCTCGAATGGTCCTGTCCACTTATCTTGAAGGGCACAGGGCTCCACTGGGGCTAAGACATACACCTCTTGTCCAGGCTGAAGCTCGACCAGAGTGGCATTCTGATCGTACCACCGCTTCATCTCTTCCTGGCTCGCTTCCAGATTTGCCTCGGCAAGTTGTCTGAAGCGCCTGGTCTGGTTTCTGAAGGCCAGCATGTAGCTATATACACTCTGGGGAGGTTTCCTGGGAGATTGCTCCCAGCCTTCCTTTACCAAACTCAGCGGTCCTCTCACGGGGTGACCGTACAGCAGTTCAAAGGGACTGAACCCTAGGGACTTCTGTGGCACCTCGCGATATGCAAACAGTAGGCATGGTAAGAGGACGTCCCACTTACGCCTCATCGGACCTTCCAGGCCCATGATCATGCCTTTGAGGGTTCGGTTGAATCTTTCAACCAACCCGTTACCTTGGGGGTGGTAGGGCGTGGTGAACTTGTACGTTACGCCACACTCCTGCCAAAGGGATTTCATATATTTCGATATGAAATTGGTCCCCCTGTCGCTCACTACCTCTAGAGGGAATCCTACTCGTGAGAAAATTCCCATCAGTGCACGCCCCACCACGGGAGCCGTCACTGTCCTCAGAGGTATGGCTTCAGGGTACCGGGTGGCATGGTCCACCAAGACCAGGATGAACCTGTTGCCCATGGCTGTCTTGGGGTCCAGAGGCCCGACGATGTCAATACCCACTCGCTGGAATGGCGTACCGACGACAGGGAAGGGTTGGAGGGGAGCCTTGTTCTTCCCTCCCGTCTTCCCACTTGCCTGGCAAGTCGGACAGGTTCTGCAATAAGTATCGGAACTCTTATGCATTTGGGGCCAGTAAAAGTGGGTGACAAGCCTGTCATAGGTCTTGTCCATCCCTAGATGTCCTGCTAAAGGCACATCATGAGCCAGACCCAGTAGGAAGGCTCTGAACTTCTGGGGTACCACCAGCACACGGGCTGACCCAGGTTCAGCAGCCTTAGGCTCCGAATACAGGAGGTCATTCTCCCAGTACACGTAATGTGTTTTGGCCTGAACACCATTGGCCTGGTCTGCAGCCTGCTGCCGCATACCCACGAGAGAAGGGCATTCTTTCTGCTCCCTGCAGAATTCCTCCCTGGAGGGTCCTCCTTCTTGCTGCCAATGGGTCAGCTCAGGCAGGTCCCCCAGTTCAGCGATCTGTTCCCCTGTAGGCTCCAGGGCATCCCCCTCAAGGTCTGCCTCCTCCTGGACCGTAGGAACTTCAGGGGCCGGTTTCCCGCGCCCCCTGCGCCTTCTCCCTAAGACCGGTTCCTGGGCCTCTCCATCAGGTCCCAGGATCTCTCGATCACCCTTACTGGCTGCCATCGACCGGGTGGTCACGCACGCCCAGTCAGGCAGACCCACCATCCGCAGGTGAGTCGTTTTCTCCACCTTTTCCCAAGGGGAGTGCTCCAAGTCGTTCCCTAGCAAACAGTCAACAGGCATGGTTTTCCTTACACAGACCTGCAGAGTACCAGAGACCCCCCCCCACTCGAAGGGAACTTGAGCCATCGGACACTGGCTCTCGGAATTATCAGCATTGATAACCCTACAGTAGGCATGGGGTACAACCTGCTCTTGAGACACCAGGTGCTGCCTCACTGCAGTCACACTGGCTCCTGTGTCTCTAAGAGCCTCGGCTTCCTTACCATTGATGATCACCACCTGCCCATATTTTTTAGTGTTAGAGGGCAGGTAGTTCGTAGGGATCATCTCGCTGTCTCCTAACGAGACCAGGGTCATGTGAACGGGATCTCCACCCCCCGGGACCATCATTTCTTCTCCCAGGTGAACGCTAGTCACTTGTCGGGGCGGAGCACCAGTGGGTGCGGGTTTTCCAAATAGGCGACACTTGGGGTCACTCGATATGTGCCCAGGCTCGCCACATTTGAAACAATTGAAGGGCCCCTTTGGAACAGGTTTACCTGTCGGGGCCCCATTCTGCTTCGGGGGTGGGGGAGGCTGAGAACCCGGCTGCGGATTCCCTTGGGAACTACCTTGGGGGCCTTTTTGGAACCCTTTCTGTTTTCCCCCTTTGTCCCCCCCACTCTTCTGCTGGGGACCCTGCCCACTCTTGGCGGAATCTCCCACGGGACCCTTGTGGACCCTGGTGCTGAGCCAGCGATCCGCCTCCTCAGCAAGCTTCCTCGGGTTGGACAGCTTGCTATCGATCAGGTGTTGGCGTAACTCAGGAAAACAGTGATCAGACAAGTGCTCCCATGCAATTAAATCAAAGAGACCTTGAAAATCATTCACTTTGTTACCTTTCACCCAACCATCCAGTGCTCTGCAAAAGTAAGTCACATATTCCACATACGTATTCCCAGGCCGCTTAGTACACCCCCTAAACTTCTGTCTATACATTTCAGGGGTAAGCCCGTACCTGCTCAACAAAGCTTCTTTCATGTGGGTATAGGACCTCTGATTCTCGACGGGCAAATCTAGCAAGGTATCTCTCCCTTCGCTAAGGAACCTTCCCCACAACCCCGCTCCCCAATCCTTCTCAGGGACCCGGTGGGAGGACATGGCTACCTCATATGCCCTAAACCATTGTCCTATGTCATCCCCCTTAAAGAACTCCTTGACTACGTCCTTCGGGATATGCACTCTTGACTCTACCTGCACTGGCGATGTGCTGCCACCAGAGGGAGGGCGATCCAAGCCCCTTTCCTTGAGACTTATCTCCCTCATTTTCACCTCATAATCCATCTGGTGCTTTCGCTCTTCCAGCGCCATTCTTTTCGTTTCAAGCTCCAGCTGGATTTTCAATTCTGCCAACTTTCTTTCGTGATTCCGGGTTTCCTTCCTGTCCGCCAGCTCCTCTGGCGACAGGCCTTTACCCAAGCTGTGCTCGCTGTCTTGTCGCTCGAGATCGATCAGATCCCCAAGTGCATTCTGCTCCTCCGTTGCATTCTGCTCGGCGAGGTCGTCTTGCTCTTCCGGGGTCTTTCTTGATTCCACCCAGGCTTTCAGGGCCTTGTAGAGCTCCGGTTTGTTTTTGCAACCAGCGTGCGGAACCTTTAGTTTCCTACAAAAAAACTTCAGCTCCAGCTTTGAGTACTTGTCTAGCTTTGCGGCGTCCCATTCTATCTCCAAAACCTCGGAGGTCGTGGACTCCGCTCCATCCAGGCTCTTTGTGCCCGGCATGGTTTCGGTGCTCGGAATCTTCTTTCAAAAAGCAAAGTCTGTGGTTTAGTAACTGTACCGTAATCCTTGTGTAGCGGTCAGAAGCTCAGGTATAACTATCGCAAGTGTAAATTCGAAAATCCCACCGCTGCGTCCAATGTAGGAAGGGGGAGACTCTAGTTGGCGCAGTGCAAGCACTAGCGACAAGCAGGGACTCTCTCTTCCTCGTCAGGGCTGAGGGTTACCTTCCAGACAACCTCTGCTTACCCTCTAGGTAGTGTGGCTTAAGCAGTCTTAGGCTAATCTTTGGGGCACATAGGGTTAAACACTTGCAACAGTACACCTTCACAACCAACCCACCACACAACGAGACCAGACTGTATTCTTGTAAAAATATATCTCTTTATATAAACTTTACGCAGGCTTGTGAAGACAGTCAATAACTTTACGGATACGGTTGCAGGATATTAGCTTTAGGTTACCACAGTTCTTATCGTAGTTCTTGTGAGGCCCGTAGGCCGGTGTTAAACAAAGTTCTTTGTGGAGCCAGCGGCTTCCAGGGGATCTGTCCCACGTCGCGTTGCCTTCCCGGTGTCGCTGATCGTTGCGGCTCTTCGGCCGAGCAGGTCACTGGTCGTCCGGGGCAGCGGTGCTCTGTGGCGGCACGGTCCTCTCCTCGTCGTCTGCTCCGACCTTGGAGTCGGCGGCTGTGTGGCGGTGACAAGTGGCAGTACGGTCCCCAAGTGCAGGACGTACCCAGCCAAATGCCGGTGCAGCTGTGGGCTCACAGCTGGGCTGTCGGGCAGGCTACCGACCTTGTGGATTCTCGTAGGGCAATAGTCTGTCCTTGCAGGTGAGGGACGGCTCGCTATGCAGTCGCCTCGATAGCTCGGACCGGACGGGTCCTCCTTCGCTTTGCTCTCGGGCTCCCAGCGCAGGTGTGGTCACGATGTTCGGGCCAGCGGCGGCTGGTCCTTACTGTGCTTCCGCTGTAGCTTTGGGCCCCGGTCACGGTGGTCGGGAGGGAGTGGATGCCTTAGAGGAGCTTCCTCTTTGTCGGTACTGCGGCGATGGTCAGCACCCGCAGTCGCTTTCTTCCAAGGGGGGTTTAGCGTCCACTGGTCCTGGGACGCTGGTCAGGGGGCAAGTTCAGTTCCAAGCCCTTGGAGATCTCTTGGCAGAGTTTGGCACAAGTAGCACAAAAGTCTTTTCGTAGTCTTTTTGTCTTCCTCTCCTTCAGCAGCAAGGCACCAGACACAGGCAAGAGTCAGCACCCTTCCTTGTCTTCTCGCGGTCCTTCTCGTAGGGCAGAGTCGTTCTGTGGCCCAAACTGGATCTAACTTTCAAGGAGCAGGGCTCCATCTTTTATAGGCCAATTCTTTTGTTCTCGCAGGCCAGGGGGGCCTTTGCATAGCCACTCTCAGTTCTGGAGTACCCCGGCGGGTGTACTCCGGCTTCTGCTTTCAGTGTGAGGGGCAGGCGCATCAGACGCCCCACAGGAGGTGGAGCCAGCATTGTCCGGACAGGAGTGGCCAGAGTACCTTGTTGATGGGGGCTTCGCCCTTCCTGGGCCAGGTGCCGGCAGAGTCATCCGCCGCTCCCCAGGAGGGTGGAGCCAGCATTGTGGTGGCCGAGCACAGTGACAGTTCGAGTCAAGAGGCACTCCTACCTCCCACTAAGGTGTAATCTGCGCATTCACCACCTGTCATCCCTCCAGCCCTGTCACTCACACATCCCAGACAGTCGGATACACATACTGGCAGAGGCAACTGAAATGGTTAGGCAAGCAAATGCTGACTTTCTAAAAGTAGCATTTGCAAACCCAGGATAATAAAATAAACTTGACTACAAGAAATATCTCATCATCCTGAGTCCAGGCATACTAAACATGACTCACTACCATGCTCCTTGAGCCTGCGGGGATTATAGGGTATAATAATCCTCGCAGCTCAGTCTGGCCTAATGGAGCAGGTAGCCTTCAGTAGTGAAATACGGTCTTCGTTGTAGGTCACTACCAGGACATGCCACGCACATCAGGGCTTGTCCTACCTCGCACCTACAATGCACCCTGCCCGCAGGCCTACCATAGGGGTGTCTAATATGTAGTCAAGGGAAGGGTCGGGGCTGGCAAGTGGGGACACTTGCCCAGCTAGCGTGACAGTACGAGACCGCACGCGGGTTCTGCGGTCGCAGTTCCCAGACACAAGTTTACGGCTGCTCGGGTGGGTGGCGCAACCAGCGCTGCAAGCCCACCAGCAGTATTGGTATCTACACGCCCCGGCACTCTCTCGTGCGCGTTACTAGGGACTAACAGTAAATCCAATGCACCAATCATGGATACCAATCGTATGTACAGTTTAGAGTAGGGAGCACTTGCACTGCGGCACGGATCAGCCGTGGCGCAGTGCCCTGAGTATCGGAAAACCAGCAAAACATCGGAGGCACATCAGCAAAAAGTGGAAGGGAGACTCACGCCAAGGTGCCAGGTCTAACAGTATGCCAGTAGCCCTTTCTTTATTTCTATGACAATGTTCAACTGGCTAATGGCTTAAAATGGCGACATGTATTTTGCACTAACGTAACACTGACGAAGCCTGCAAAGGCGAAACGCGTCTGTTGGGGTGAGGGGGGTTTGGTGTTAATAAATCTTTAATTTGGATACCAGTGAGCCAGCCATTCTTTCCGAACTCGTGGATGATAGTAGGAACGTGCAGCAATATATATATATATATTTATATTAAGGCTCCGACACTCTGTGACCCTTTAACACAGAGTAACGTACTCAGGAGGGTGTTGCACTCAGGAGGGTGCTGAATCCGTTGTTTT